>NC_051161.1:89643238-89933885 GCF_013339745.2 Dermacentor silvarum
CAAACATGCAAAATTTGGATATCGAACCCACGACCCCTCGGTCCGCGACGATAGATCGCCGAGCGTTTAACCCATTGCGCCACAAACGCATTTGCAGAGAGCTACACAGACGCGCCTTATATATCTAACACTCCTCCGTGTACCCGCGCTCTTGCTCGGGGCGGTGCCGCCGCCTACGAGCAGAAAAGAGAAGTACTGCATTATGACACTAACGCGCACCGACAGTGAACGCTTCGGTGGTCTCAGCACTACGACGCCTCGATGCCAGCATTCGAAGGGACGCTGGCATCAAGAAGCACTACCAACGCCACCTAGGTGGCGTTCACCGTACTCAGCACAGCGGAGCGTGGCCTCCGCAATTAGCTCTGAAAATGTTTCTGAAGTTGATCGCGGAGGCTGCAATTACGACGCGCTGTACGCGCTGATTTGACTCGGTGACGATTCAGTTACGTGCTTTGTCTTGCGCGTTGTATTAGTGTGTCAGTTACGTGCTTCGTCTTTCGCGTTGTGCTAGCGTGTGCAGCGTAGTGCAGCTTCCATATGCACGACGGTTGCTCATGGTCATCGACGTTCGTAGTCGTGATGGAGGAGACGTGCCACCAGGCGTCAGCGTGGGTGCATCAACGCCTAAGGGCGCTTTAGCCACAAAACACCAATAGACATTATATATCAATGTGCAATAAACATTACACTACTTCTGTGAAGACACGTTTCACTTTCGTGTTCTATACCGATTCCTATATAAGAGGGATCAACCCCATTTTTTTTCTCTTTCGATTCCCCCTTTCCCTTACCCCTAGTGCAGGGTAGCAAACCGGACGCTCTTCTGGTTTACACCCCTGCCTTTCCTCTCCTTGCTCTCTCTCTCTCTAGCGTGTCGCATACCAGAAACAGGTATAACGTGAGCTATTTTTTCATATTTATTTATTTATTTATTTATTTATTTATTTATTTATTTATTTATTTATTTATTTATCGCACCTCAAAGGCCTCGATGTGACGCATTACATGAGGGGTGGGCATGAGTACAGCAGAAGTGGGTTACATGACAAGATGTTCTTCGATGGCGGACTTGAATTGGATGTGATTCTTTCTCGAAGCTATGCCGACAGGAAGGTCGTTCTAGTCTTGGACAGTGCGTAAGAAAAAAGGTTTTTGGTGTTTCCTGGTGCTGGCTCGTGGAGGATAAAAGGCGTTAATTGTGATGGCTGCTGCGTGATACGCGATGTGCACGTCGAATGAAATCGTTGTTTGGTGATGAGAGTAGAATAACTTGTGAAAAAGGCAGAGGCGTGCTATCTGTATATCGTACGACGAGAGGCGAGTGCAGGAAGATGAAGTTGTGTTTTGAGAGCGGTAGCACTGGTATGGTATGGTAGGAGTAGTTAGAGAGAATAAATCTGGAGGAACAGCTTTGGAGTGATTCTAGCATGATAATTAAATTAGCTTGGTTAAGGTTAAAAATGGAACCAGCATACTAAAGCGATACATGATGTGACACAACATCCCTTTCATCCGCTGTGCTTACACTCTATAATAAACCAATTTGCACCCTTAAGGGTGTTTTCTGTCTATAACTCGCACCTTTAGACCCTTACGTGTGTAAGAGTGTGACCTATAGACTGATTTGCATCCATAAGGAACCGTAAGGGGTGCAATTCGGTTTACAATGAATATAGTATATGAAGAAGCTGTTCCGAAACAGACGTCACAGACTAAACGCAAGTTCGCTACGAAACGTGCTGATTGATCCAAGTTCCAGAAACACGCTACTTGAGCACACCTTCAGCGTCGTTGCTTGCTAAGTATGAAACATAGTATAACTAACCTAAGTGAGCATCTTACTGAAACACCGTAAGCCAACTAACTACCTTCGCGGCGCAAACGGAGCGCCTTGCGGCGAACCGACGCCGCCTCGCGTGGGGTTCCACATGAGGACCGTTATCGCCCATCGCCGCCAAGGAGAAATCTTTAGTGCAACGTTTCCAGGAACGACTTTTCTCGCCGTTTTTATCTTATCGCGTGTGTGCAGCCATGCGAGCAGTGACGGTTCGCACGCGCTTTCCCGCTTTGCTTGCTGAGGCCCTGACCTCGCATGCGTCGGCCTGTCGTAACGAGAGCCGACTACGGACACTCTGGGTATTTAACCCGTTAAAGGTCTGCTGGCATTTCAAAATGGGTATGCAGCCTCGTTGTCATACAAACTTGATGACCGCCTGCGATTATTCAACGTGCACCTAAATCGGCTTAAGTGGGAGGCATGGTTTACGGACAAGGAACAGGATAGCCAGCTGGCTCTTATGGACCAAGCCCAGCGAGCACTCAACCTAGTGGGGCCCTAGACTAGGGGCTCCACCCACATTTTCCTTCTTTTTTTTTTTTTCCTTTTCTCTACAAAGTTTTATTCTCTCTCTCTCTAAATCACCCTACACGACCGTTTCTGCATATCGCCCACATAGATTACCGCTATATAATGCTCTCACTCAAATTTCCCAACCTGGGGTGCTATGCAGGATGCGCCGAGTTTCTCGTTCGTACGAGTTTCACCCGAGTTTGCTCGATGGCAGTCAGTGAACGGCGATAGCAAGGAACGTGCAAGAACAGCATGCAAAAAGAAATGTCGAGATAAAGCCGCGTATGACAACATGAGCGCACCCTGCACGGCACAGTGATTCCGTGATTCAAGCGCAGAAGACTGCGCAGCAAAACGCGCCAGCGCCGCGTATTGTTATCAACGTATTATCACCATTTAGCAATACCGTGACTGTACCGCTGTCTATCTGCACACTTGCCGTGAGCCACTTGCCACGCCTTTCTAGGGCGAGTAAAGGGCGTGCCTCCTCTTTCGAGCATTATCTTTCTATCCTCCGTCGAATGCGAACAGGGCACATGCGGTGCATTGTTGCGCCTACACTTTCCATCAATCGATTACGTTCAAATACAACAAATAAAATAAGGAACACTTTATTTCTTGAAGTATCTGTTTTTCGTTTGGAATGCCATAAATGTTTGATGACAAACAGAGATCGAGCGAATTATTAAATTTTGCACTTTTTTGCCGCGAGTGGCGACAGTGAGGCGAAAGCTTACACGCGGATACATTTTAGAGCGTCGCACGCACGAGGGAGTTCATACGGTGAGCAGTCACCAGGGGCACTGCAGTGCTATCCTTGATAGGGTGCATTGATGCCCGCGCGCATCGGGCCACTCTTATCATTGATAAAGTCAGTCATGACAGCGATCTTTCCATTTCCTGACTATTAGGGGAATGGCCACGCAGCGCTGCGGCATGGTTGTTCAGCGCAGGTGCTTCACTTAGGCTGCTATTAAGGCCGCCGCTTTACCAACTGAAACGACGGGAGCAACGGTTGTCACTGCAAAATGGCTGTGCGGTATTATAGGGTCCGTAGTGACGCAGCACAGTGAAAGTGCACCAGTTTATCTGCGTGCGCGAAGCCTCCGCGATGCATTGCAAGGAAGAGCGCGCTGCCCAGTGACACAATTCATCGCTTGTCATCGCTTGCCCAGTGAAGGTGCCTCCGTTCGCATGTATACGCAGAGTTGTTCTCTCCAATGTGCTTGCCGATTGTCTCTGCTGCTGAGCTAACAGCGATCGCAGATAGATATAGTAACGACAGCGCAGCAATCGCATTTTGGCTGGTGATGGCTCCTGTGTGCAATTAGGAAATTAAACTTCGAACGCAGGAAGGGGTTGCAACTATTTAGTGTGCCGTGCTTGTGATGAAGAAATGCCATCGCACTGTGTTTAAAAAAGCGAGCGTTTCTCGGCGCTGGCCGTGTTTGCGATACTGCAGATCCGATACACCACCGATGACAGAGCAGCCATCTCAAACAACAGCTGCGATACCTTTACGTTGGAAAACACTACGCACTGATCAGCATCGTCATCCACCACGGCGCATCGACACCTTGCAAGCAGCTACAGTGTCGTTCCGATAATTATTTGCTGTGCGCTACGTCGCTACAATGCAGACAATGAACCATGTTGTGGGGCCATCACAGCCTAAGAAGATAGATGCATGAACCAGGGAAAGTCGCCGCTTTGTTTTTGATAGTGGTTCTCAGCTACAGTGCATCACCGATGACAGTGTGCTGTGCTTATTTTCTGTCGGCGGTCAAGATTGTTGATGCCTCTAAGTTCCACACCACGTCGCTGTTGCCGGAAAATAAGTTGGGCGTGGCCCAACCGTGGCGGGCGCGCGCACAAGAGTTACAGCGGTGAGCACTGTTAGGGTGAACACGCGAGCGCGTGGCCGACGGCACTATCAGCGCCGCGTAACAGCCATCGTTGGAAACATTGCACATGCGCAGCATGTGCTTTGCGAAACACTCTTTCCACCGCGCGCATCACGTCATCGATACGCTTGTTCGTCGTCTGCTAGCCGCATTTTTTGTTCGCTGAGCTGATACCTTCTGCATTTCAAGGTCCATCTGGATTGAAGATTGGCGCGTGAAGGAAAAATGTGAGTGTAAGAGGGATAATTATTAAACTTTTTATTCAAGAAAATTGCACTTTTGCAATTCAAGTTAAACAAGACCATGAGAACAAATATAAAAACATGAGCAAATCTAATAGCGGGTCATGTGACCACTTACAGCAACGACTGCAGCTATTCTGGACGGTAACGAGTCGTAAAGTGATCGAACATATTCCCGATCGGCTTTCAGCCTTTCCCACTCGTTGCTGACTTGCGCCCACAACTGGTCCGAAGTCGCGGAATAAAGGGGCTTCCTTGCCAAAGAAGCTTTCAGACGGCCCCACACGTTTTCTATCACATTCAGGTCCGCTCCTTTCGGAGGCCATTCCAGTAGCTGCATGTGCTGCTCCGCCTGGAACTCCTTGACAGCCCGCGCCGTGTGTATCGGTGACCGGTCCTGTTGGAACAGGTAATCACCGTCTGGGAATAAACTGCTCGCATATGGCAACAGCACATTGTTCAAAATGTTGCAGTATTGTTCCGACGATAAGTGTCCACGTATACGTTGCAGGGGCCTTAAACCATATCTTGAAACAGCACCCCACACGTTCACACTCGATCTCCCACTGGCAGAAACACCTTGCACGTTGTCCGGGTCGTTCCTGCGTGGCATTGTGACGTTAATTAAAACAATTGCTTTTCAAAGCAGGAAGTTTGCCTCACCGTGTGCCTGGTAGTCTCCAAACACGCAATCTTTGGTCTTGTCGCGTCGAAAACGTCGACTCATCCGAAAAGATGACGCGACCCCACTCTTCTGATGTCCATGCTTCGTGCAGCTCAGCGAACTGCCGTCGTGCGTCCTTGTTTGCCGCCGTTAGTAGTGGCTTCTGCGCTGCGACGCGACTGCGAAGGCCCGCAGTACGCAGGCGACGTCGAACAGTGGTGTCCGAAACGTCCAAATCCAAGTCCTCGCGTATTGCTGGGGCTGGCAAGAAAGGGTTACGAACAGCAGCTGCAACTATGAGGGCGTCTTCATCGTCTGTGGTAGCTTTAGGGCGGGGCGCGCGGGGTGCATCCTGAATGCGACCTTCATACTTGTAGGCTTGAATTATCCTGTTCACAGTCTTCAGGGGCCTATTAACTAAAGCGCCAATATACAGCTGGGAATAACCTTTCAGGGAAAGATCGACAATTGAGCGCCGTTCATCATCGGGAACCCTAGCCATAATACGATCTGGCGACAGAATGAACGGCTGCGAAAGATGTTTGGTTGTTTTATATACGGCGTTGCATGCACAACAACTTTGAAGGGAACGAATAGACACGCCCCCATAGATATACAAGTTTTTTTGTCTTGTTCTGTTCAAGCACAGATGTTTAAAGAAATCTTAAAATGCAGGATGCATGGGCTTAGAAAACAAAAATGCGGCTAGCAGACGACGAACAAGTGCATTCATGACGTCATGCGCGCGGTGAAACAATTATTTCGCGGAAGGCGTGATGCGCATGCGCAATGTTTCCAGTGATGACCGTAACGGGGCGCTGACAGTGCCGTCGGCCACGCGCTCGCGTGTTCACCCTAACAGTGCTCACCGCTGTACATGCCTCGCGCGGGGCGTGACGTATGGTTTTGATTGACACGCGAACTCGGGCCAAACTCGTACATCGCAAAACCCCCCTCGAGTTGAACTCGGGAACATGGTGGCGGCAGCAGCAGCCTGTGTAATCGCATCCAGCGGCAGCAAGCGTCAATATGACCATCTGGACCCGTTCACCTACATGTCCGACGTAGAGTTTCAGCGTCATTTTTGCCTTTCCAAAACGTGAGTGCGCTGGCTGTGTGACGAATTAGGTGAAGGCCGTTGTTTGCGGAGATAGGGTGGCGGGCAAATTATGCTTTCCCAGCGTAGACTGGTGTGACTAGGCTGCGGAGGAATAGTTCGTGCGATCGCTTCGGCTCTCTCCTGTTTCAAGCAAGCTCGTCCACCGCGCCCCAGCCCCAGGTCAGGTCCGGCGTCGTCATCGGAGTACTGGAGCACCTGCGAGCACCTGGGGTTCAACCCGGACCAACCAACCTGCGCAGGCGAAGTAGTCACATTATATTGGAAGACTCAGAATGGACGCCGGGCTGCCTTCCGGTGCCGAAATCAGTTTTGGTGCCGAAATCAGTTTTGGCAGGTACACGGTACCGCTGCACGGCACGGGCAGAGAGGCGAAGGAAGTTACTGCGCCAACACGGACCGCCTCGGCCGTCCGAACGACCACCTCTCGAGGCGGCAAATGATTTGACTCACGTACTGCGTGAGCAAAAGCGTAGACATATGGATGTTGAAAGAGACCGTAGACTTGTTTCCTCTATCGGAGCACGCCATCGCCGACTGGTGGAGCTACCCCCGTAAGGTCGGGAGGGACGAGCTGCTGGCGCGAGCTCCACTCGGTGGCCCCGGGAAGTCAGCGCAAATTGACGAGTGCCTTCTTCGCGGCGAGCAAAAGTGCAATCGAGGCCGCCTAATGACGGGCGACAACGTTCCGCCGAGCCGCCAAAACTACGGTGGTGTTAAAGATGGTGGCCCATGGGTCTTCGGCATGGTCTGCGCGACCTGAGGGGTGCTGCTACTTTTCAAGGTCGACCGACGAAAGGCGGCGACGCTAGGCGCCATTATTGCAGCCAATGTTCAACCGGGGACCAATATTCATAGTGATGAATTGGCCGCATACAACTGTGTCCCAAATTCAGTGGATGCTAACGGGGCTATACCTTAATCTGCATTGGGAGACAGTTAACCACAGCGTGCACTTTGTTGAAACCAACACGGGCGTTAACACGCGAAAAATAAAAAGTTATTGTCAAAAAGTGAAGCGCCACCTCGTCAGCAGTGGGCACAGAGTAACTGCACTGATGCTGGAGTCCCGCCTGGGATGAATGTGGTGGCACTCAACGGCCACGTGCGCTGCAATGACCCTTTCTTGCGTTTGTTAGAAGCTACGGATCGCTGGGGCTACCCAGTATCAAGACTCTTTCCTGCGGCTGTTAGAAGCCAAAGCTCGGCGCTAGCCAGTATTAAGGTGCGTCACAATGTAAAAGAAAATAAATCGTAGTTTTTTTTATCCTTGCATGAGAGTTTTCCAACATTCCTGAGTGCTTACACGGTAAGCGCGCGGCAAACCACTTCTGCGCTAGCCGACGCTCCCTTCGTCTCGAAGCCTTACTTTAGCGCGAGCAACGAGCGATCTGTTCAAAGCCCAGCGTAAAAATCAGGCGCACACCAATCTGTGCTCGGAAATGGGAGCGCAAGCACGTAGGGAGCCGCGCCAATTAAATCTAGAGGAAAGAGAAAGAGCAACGAGCGATCTGTTCAAAGCCCAGTGCGAAAACCAAGCGCACACCAATCTGTACTCGGAAATGCTAGCGCAAGCACGTAGCGAGCCGTGCCAATCCAATCCAGAGGAAGAAAGAGGAGGGCGAGCGTGCCCTCGTGGTATAACGCGAAACGATTAAACTACAAATTAGTCTAATACGCATTCAGTGTACTACTTGTAAACTTTAAAAGACCTATACCCTATGGTAATGTGACTAATATTATTGTACTAAATGCATTTATTTGATAACTTGCTTGTGCCTCTAATGCACTCGGTGGAACGACAAACAAGTGAAAGAATGCACGACCATGCACCGACCGTATGATCACGTGAGCCCCAGTTTGTCGACCGCCCATATGGCAACGCCCAAGGGATGATGGCCACCCAGAGTGAATCTAGATAAACCAATGAAACTGGAGGTGTGCCGACGGACAAACTTTGTCTTGTTACCATTAGTTTTTTCATCTTGGGGCGTCGCCAGAGCTCGTGAAGATCCTGAGTTTCGCCAAACTCGGGGCATCCTGCATAGCACCCCAGTTTTCATTTCATCGTCCGCATCAAACCATAAAGCAGTTGGCACTGTTAGTTTGCCGGTTTATTCGTTATTTTAGGTTATTCGTACACGTGAGGAGAAGCTGCTCCGTGACACTGTATACAGTGTCAGAAGTGAGCTATAGCTCACTTCTGCAATGGCGAGGGTCAAACGCAAAGCTGGTTTTTAATTTCTCTGGGTGAACGAGGCAAGCAACGGCTACAATTAGTCTTTCTGCATGACGCGGACCAAGAAATGCGATACTACTGCTAAATTTGAGCGAGAATAAAGTAGCAGTAAGTAAAAAGATACTTTAAGATTGTAAGAATAAAATTGCAGGTCACTATATTTCATCGGATCTGACTTTATTTTCCTGTAGGAATAGCACATATCTACTGTGAAGGTCTGACTGCTGTAGGAATAGCGCATATGTACTGTGAAGATCTAGGCCGCGATTTCGTACCGAGATGCTTTTCGCTCGATTATATGCCACTATTATCATCCACCGTTCACGGCCGGCTGATTGCTTTGATAACGCGGGCGGGGCGTCGCTCTGACCAGTGACAAAGCGCGAAAAGGAATATCATCAGAGAAGGAATCGCTACAAAATCGCGGCCCTGACTGCTAACTATCTGTCACCTGTTCAGGTTCCTTGCAGGAAAAAGTTGTGGAGTATCAGCTGTACATGGATGGTTCGTTGAATTCCTGCGGTACAGCTTGCCTGTAATATACAGCACCTGTAAGACTAACCTGCGTACGATTCAGAGCATTCAAGCCCAAGCCCTTAAAATATGTCTTGGCTTACCACGCAGTGCGTCAACGGCTGAAACCATTGTCATTGCCGAGGATTACCCAATCACGACGCACATTACCGTTGAGACAATGCGTACGCATCTCAGACACTATGCTAGGACCCCTTCCCAACACCTGGCGAGCCTCACTGCTGGAGGGCCCTCCACGATATTTAGCGCTACTGTCAATGCACATCGTACATCGTTTACTTCAAGGTACGCAGCTGCAAGCCAGTGTTTTTCCTCCATGGTTTTTGAGCCGTCCACAAGTACATGTAACGATTCCAGGGGGCCCGGCCCCCCTGGCTAGGGGCCTACCAGGTACCCTTTGAAAGTCAACCATGTCCCCCCCCCCAAACTTTGATCTGTCAGTGCATGTCCTACGGCGCTGAGTACATCGGCCGAACGGGCCGCCGTGTACGTAAGCGACCCGGAGCATCACAAAAGAGCAGAGGACGCCGCACCCGACAGTCGGCACCCGATAAACAAAGAGGGGCGGCTGCGCTCCCTGCTTTCTCGCCACTGCGACCTCTTCCCGCCCGCTTCTTCAGCCACAACTCTACGCACGGTACATGCGTAGAGTTGAAAAAGTCACATAATTTACATACTGCGACTTTTACCGAAAATAATTACTGAAAAATAAGTGCATTCCTCAAATAGTCAAGGCCCTCAGCAAGTGCCCCCCCCCCCCCCCCCCCTCCCCGACAAAATATTCCTGGCTACGGGCCCTGGTACCTGGTCATTGTGGAATCAGTGGGAATGATTCCGCAGATAACGCTGCTCGCACATCACATCAAGAAGAACTCAGCGTTCCGATTCCGCTTTCGAGGACAGACGCTGCAAGGCAGCTTCGACACCTGGCACGCAACCTCTCACTGACCGAGTGGAACTCGCCAGACATACACGACTGCATCAATTAAACGCATCACCGCAACTCCGACCTCCACTCGGACTTCCTAGACGTGAAGCTTCGCTTCTCTGTCGCTTCTGGTTAGGAGTTGAATTCACAAAGGCCTACTCTACATTAATTGGAGTGACCGACGGTGCAGGATGTGAGGTCTGCGGCACCGAAGAAATTATCGACCACTTCCTCTGCCACCCTCTACGATATACCTCAGAAAGGCGAGAACTTGCTAAAGTGATACAAGAACTGGACAATCGGCCGCTTTCCGTGCAAATGCTGCTGGAACAACGCCCCCATCGTCGTCGGCCCACAAAGCGGTGAAGGCACTTTTGTGTTTCTTGAGTACGACGGGCTTGTGTGAACCACAGGTGCCCGCATGCTCTTTGTTAATACGTTTTCAATAATCCCACTCCATACACGCCCAACTTTGGACCCCTGTATAGCACCACTGTACATGCCCATCGTTTTTTGATGATTTTGACATGGGTCATTGCACGTGTTGACATCCATGACGACACGAAATCTGTGCACACCTGTGGTCATGGGCTACTCACGATTTAGGAGCTTGTTTTCACAGCCTTGTTGTATTCACTTTTTTAATAATTCCACTCTGTGCACGCGCAGTTTTCCATTTACGTGTTCATTGTATTCCTTTTTACTTTTTTTTTTTCACTTTGTATTTTTTTCTTGTCTCTTTTCCCCCTTACGGCAAAAAGGTATAAATTGAGCTCTGTATGCTTGTACACGCACTCTTGATGAAGGCCGGACCCCGGCCGAAACGTCAGTAAAGTCTTGTTATGTTTTTCCTACGTGCTTCTATTTTTTGAACTACTTCTGTGCCGGCTCCGGTTACTCTTTACTTCACTGATATATATATATATATATATATATATATAGGGTGTTTCAGCGAACACTTTCAAAGTTTATTTAATGTTGCCTGTGGCAGATAGCTCAATTCTAGTTAATGAGCTGGATCCACTTGGAATTAATTCTCAGGATGACACCAGTTTCGAGATATTAATTCCCGAACTTTGCGGAGAAATGTATTGGCGTTCCAGTTAATTTTGTGCTTGGATGCCTAAAGCGCCGTTTTCTTAAGATACTAACTCGAGCGCCAATCCATTTCTCCGCAAAGTTCGATGATTACTATCTCGAAACTGGTGTCATCCCGAGAATTCGTTCCAAGTGGATCCGCCTTGCGAACTCCCAGGCTACAATTTGTAAATTGCAATATGGCCCATCAGGTAATTAGCAAAAATGTAATTATTGAACGTCTGTTAATTATTCAATTCTGCATCTTAATTTCTTGCGCAAGTAATGTCCGCCTCTTCGAGTAGACCAGCTCATTAACTAATTGAGCTATCTACCACAGGCAACATTAAATAAACTTTGTTTCTCCGCAAAGTTCGATGATTACTATCTCGAAACTGTTGTCATCCCGAGAATTCGTTCCAAGTGGATCCGCCTTGCGAATTCAACGGCTACATTTTGTAAATTGCAATATGGGCCATCAGGTAATTAGTTAAAAACCTAATTAGTGAATTATTGGTAATTACTAAATTATGCATTTCAATTTATTGTGCAAGTAATGTCCGTCTCCTTGAGTAGACCACCTCATGAACGAAAATTGTGCTATCCGCCACAGGCAACCTTTAAGAATTTTGAAAGTGTTCGCTGAAACACCCTGTATATATAATGACCATTACTCCTGGGTAGCAATAGTACCTTATAGAAACGTAAGATTCAAGCAGCTTCGGGTTATGCAACTACATACAAGGCCAAGCAGAGTCGAGTCTCAGTCCCGAATTTTCTAAAACCACGCACTGAAACTGTACCTGAAGATTCGTGAAAGCCTTCCTCGAATGTTCTGTAGCCAAGGCTCCTTCCCGCTGTATAGCGCAAAAGGAAAACACGCAAAATTCTTAACGACCATATTGTGGGGGCACGGCCACCGCCTCTCCGCGTTCTGGGCAGTCGACGCTGCATGCATGCTGCGGCCGTTATCGAGGCGGGCGCGCGTCGTCGTGCGTTATTTGCCTAAGCAAAAAAGCGAAAGAAAAAAAGAATGCAGCGCTCGAAGTTATAATCGAGCCAGGTCGAGACGTCGCCGTTGTCGCCCCCCCCCCCCCCCCCCTTCCCGATCAGCATGCAGCCACAGGGAAGTAGTAGAGGCTGCCGCGTGCAACGTCTTGCGAGCGGTCAGCCCGCAAACCCGAAGAACCAGTCTGGCTTGGCGCAACCCGAGCACGTTATATATGCATACTCCGACTCGCAGAGACCGCATACACGAGGCGGACAACGGGGATAACCATTAGCAGCCAAGGATATATAGTATAGTGTAATGGCAAGGAGTAAGGAACAACATAACCCGGTTTATCGCTAGAGAGCGTGTTTTCGTGCGTGTCGGTATTAACAACCGTCCTTGCGTTTGAAAGCGGCTTTTAGGATTCGTATCACACGTGACTAAGGTGTACCGGCGAAACAAATGACATTATAATATACGAGCGAGCGATGCTGCCCTGCCGGTTGGGTATACCTCCGGGAGTTCTAGCGGCCATTTACGCGATTTACGCGTAGACTCCGTGCGAAGCCTCAAATGTGCGCGAAACTGTGCTCTCTCTATCTCCTTTCTCTCTCTTTTCATCCCCATAGCCTCTTCCCCCAGTGTAGGGTAGCAAACCGGACGTGCGTCTGGTTAACCTTCCTGCCTTTCCTCTCTTCTATTTGTCTCTCTCTCTCTCTCTCTCTTACGCATTGAAATCAACATCATTCGTATGAGTCCGGAATCGCGGTTATCAGCGGAGAGTTAATGCTGTGCACGTAATTCCCAGCGTATACGACACAGGTGATACGCGTTTCAATCTTAGTTTAATGGAGACCTGAGCTGAGACATTTTGGAACACAAATGCAGACTGTGTCGTTGCGAGTGCCTGGCCATATGAGGCGCCTGTATATCGTCTTTCTTTCTGGTTTTGTGTTGCAAAGTTATTATATAGAAACATAAGCAGGTAGATAAATAGGACATATTTAGAGAAGACACACGTAGCACATATAATCCCGCCGCACAGGTGTCGACGCAATCATGTTAACACCATTCGGTAGCATTAAAATAAAGCATTGAAAGAAAGACTAAATTCTAGAGTTTTACGTTGCGAATTCGCGATCTCATTATGAGGCATGCTATATCACCTGTGTTTTTTCTTTTCTTCCTTTTGCTCCTTTTTTTTTTCTTTAACGTGCATCCAGTGAACGCTACGCAAGCGTTTTTGCATTCCGTTCTGATTGGAATGCGGCCGCAGCGGGAGTGATCGATCCCACGACCTCGACCTCGGAAGCGCAGTGTCATAGCCAATAGGGTTATACCGCGGCGGCTCTTACCCAGCATTTGCTCGTGCTGACGCCGGCTGTGTTCTACTAATACAAAAGCGTAATTTAGTAATACAGCTTAAGAATTAATATTTGGGTAGCGTTCGAATCGCAAAGTTTTCCGAATCATTGGAATCAACTACCAGAAGATATCGTCTGTATTACAAACCATGACGAATTCACTCGCAAATTAAAGCTTCATCTTGGTGCCTGAATGACATTGTATAATTGTCTCAGATTTGTTATGCACTTATATTGATTTGTTAAAAACCACTATATAACATGCACAAATTCTTTCACTTACCTCATAATCAGGTCGTACCTCATAAAGGCGTACCTCATAATCAGGTCGTGGTTTTGGCACGTAAAACTTCAGAACCTAATTTTTATTAGAAAGGAACCTTTGAATGTCGAATTGAATTCGAAATATTTCTGGATCAATATGATTGCTGGTTACCAAATGGCATTTTAGAATCACGGATGGCCATATGAACATTCGGGGCACTTTAGATTACGCACTTATTGCTCACAAGAAAGAAAGAGATAAAGAAAACTCCGCCCCTCGGGGCTAAATTCTAAACGACACCAAATAGTATTGATGCTGTGAAGTGATTAAGAATTAGCGTGTACCGTTGTGCAAGTACTCCATTATCTGCGTGTATGCTCTGATTAGGGCAGCTATAGTGACACAGCTGTGGAAAAAGGCGGCGAGGCAGACAATCGCCTTCAAGGGACATTCTAATGCATTAAAATGGTGTCAAACACCTATGTGACAAAGCCATTGCTCCTCCCGGGTCATTCCAGCGCTCGACGTGCCCACGCCTACAGCCGATACGTTCGCCTATAACGCTGTTGACCAGTGATGCCATCTCGAGGCCGTTAGTGGCAACAAGCCTAGAGATGCGTGGTTGTAGGGGTGTGCTCACATGCTCCAGACCGCTATACATAATCAAGATAATCATTGCTGCGCATGTACCGAAAGCAAGATCCACGAAATCGGGGCTGACCGTGGTGTTTGCTCCAAATCAGCACTAAATAAGTCGACTGCACTTGAGCACGAGTGCCAAAGGAAATTCCCACCGTACGATGTAGACCTATCTCTCCGCCTCTCCTTAATAACAAACCTCCTTCTTCTCTCTTGCTTGTCTGAATATATGTTCGGAAATTTTATTAAGTTTTTTAAACAATGTTTGCATCACTGCAGGGGCAGAAAACATGTGTCGATAACAAAAAAGAAAGCCAAGCAACACACAGAAAACAGAGAGAGCTAGAGAGAAAAGAAAAAGGAAAAGAACGCAAGGAAAGAAAGAAAAAAATTAATTCATTGAAAGAAACTGAAAGCCACTTCATTTTAGTGTAAAGCGCATGATTCTGGAATCGAACACCCAGGTAGCGGACCGGTGGAACGCATTTTCGGCGCACTTTAGGCGCGGCCCGGCGCGTCGCGCGATATACCAACGCTGCATTTCACATTGGAGTGCATTTCACAAGGTTAAAAATCGAGAAAACCGGATAACCGCTCAGATCTGCATGATCATCGCGCGGCCGACTCCGGGAAACAACGCTCACTCTGAGTACATCCCATACTAGCTCATCTACCTTATAAGGAGCGACACAATTAACCTAATCTAGGCACCTCACCGAAAAAAAGCACTGGGGTTGCCTTTTAATACATGTACATTTTTAATAATACAGTCTTTTTATACACACACACACACACACACACACACACACACACACACACACACACACACACACACACACACACACACACACACATACATACATACATACATACATACATACATACATACATACATACATACATACATACATACATACATACATACATACATACATACATACATACATACATACATACATACATACATACATACATACATACATACATACATACATACAAGAACTCCCTGGGCTCGAAGCAGATCGAGGACTCCGAGTGGTATGGGCGAACCGTCAACAAAACAACCACTAACACAAATATCATCACGTTGCCCGTGCTAATTGATTGATTGATTGATTGATTGAGCGACCGAGCGAGCGAGTGAGCGAGTGAGTGAGTGAGTGAGTGAGTGAGTGAGTGAGTGAGTGAGTGAGTGAGTGAGTGAGTGAGTGAGTGAGTGAGTGAGTGAGTGAGTGAGTGAGTGAGTGAGTGAGTGAGTGAGTGAGTGAGTGAGTGAGTGAGTGAGTGAGTGAGTGAGTGAGTAATACTCTCAACATCATTTACAGCTACTTGAGCAGAAAAAGCTGCCTCGTATGGATTAAAACAAACTCGGGAAAAGGGGGACCAATTCTTCCTTTGCACCGCGAACACCTATGCGTGTTCACCTTTTGTGTGAAAGGCGCAGCAGTGGGGACCTATTGATTCGTTTGGGTCATTCGCCGCTCTTGTTCACCGAAATCGCAGTACACGACGCTTTCGCATTCAGCTCGTGCCGCGATGCGACGTAGAACTGAGGAACGGAACGCCATACGCTCTCATCCAGCATGAGGCCGATGAGCTTCGCACCTTGAATTGTGTGCGAACACTACGGCGCAAACGTCGGTGACGCACAAAAAAAAAAAAGTGTCAAGTAGCCATTTACGAGTATATCTCGCGAATACAACGGCAGTGTCAAAATGGCCTTCGCTTAGCCGTACTCTCGAGGAGGAAATATATGTCTATACATACAGGAAAAATTCCGCAAGTGCCCAGATAGAGACGATAAGCTTCGGATGACGCGCTCCCCCACATAAGGGGGCGTTATCTGGGCGCTGCCCAGAGTGTGTGCGTGTGTGTACAAGAATACGTTAGTCACGGAGAGCATGCCACTTCAGTGCGCTCCGATACAAGGCGTTAAGACGAGCAGCAAGCGTCTCGGCCATGAGAGCGAGATGCGAATGTCAATGATTACTACGCGTTCCGTCGAGACGCCGTCCATTTGCGAAGAAAATGACGTGCGGGAGCGATCAGCGCTGGCACGCTGCCAAAATGTCCCGTTTTCCGCGAGAACGATCTCGACACGCTTGTACGCGACGTCTGGTTCAGCTTTGTAGATGGAAGAGTGAAAATTCCAAAGGTATTGCGATGCAGAACATTTGTTTTCTCCTCAACAGTTTGCAAATTTCGTTAGAATGTTCTGACATATACAACAAACATTTCGTATACCCTCAAATTTGTCCATACGTAGATCTTAATAAGCGATAAAGTGCCTATTTATTTATTTATTTATTTATTTATTTATTTATTTATTTATTTATTTATTTATTTATTTATTGTTATTTATTTATTTAAAGAGAGAGAACGGATGCATAGAAAGGCAGGTAGGTTAACCAGAGCTAGTTCCGGTTGGCTACCCTGCACGGGGGGAAGGAGTACGGGGATAATAAGAGAAAGAGAGTGGCAGGGAGAGAGAGAGAGAAAGAAAGACGAGCACAAACAAACCGCATACACTGGGGTTGCCTTTCATACATGTACAATTTTCTATTTTTTATGATCTAATAAACGTCTTCTCTCTCTCTCTCTCTCTCTCTCTAGAGCGGTAGGGGGCGGCGTTCTTAAAATCTATCGTGAAGGCCCGTAGACCGCAGGTATACCGTAGTAACGCGAGTAAAGACTTCAGTGCGGATGTTCTTTGGGAGCACTGACCTAAAGCTTTTAGTTGTGATAGTGGACGATTGTCCAATTGGTTCAGCCCTCTGCACAGCACTTGTCTCTCGGCACTATAGCGCGGGCAGACACAGATAATGTGCGCGAGCGTCTCATCGCTGCTGCACATGCCGCACGTGGGGCTGCTGGCCATTCCCCTAAGGAAGGCCTGTGAGTTCGTGAATGCCACGCCTAGCCACCGACGGTACAGCATGGTCTGTTCAAGTCGTGGTGACCCGAGCCGGTAGGTGCATCCGTGTATCCGGAGACAACGAACGCAAACGACACATGGTGAAAGCGTTCGAGTCCCACAGCGGCAAAGTACATTCACGGGACATCAAGCAGCCCAGCCGCAGCGTCTGTTCGCGAAAGCGGAATCAAGAGACATTGACCACTTTCATGTGCAAATCGGGCGGCTTCGTCGGCGTGGTCCTTCCTACTGATGTTGCAATGTCCTGGAATCCATTGAAAGATTGTGTCCCTTGTCATGGCTGCTATGATATACATAATATTTCTGAGGTCAGTTGTTCATTAGGGTCTATGGCGCATTCGCCTTTGTATGCACTGAAAGGCTGCCTTGGAATAATTAAAAACGGTCCATTGCTACGGTGGTTCCTGATTAACTAAATCAAGTGCAGCACGGAGTGCCGCAAGTTCTGCACCCGTCGAGGTGGTAACACGTGACGTTTTTAACTTGATTTCCTCAGATTTTATCGGGATGATGACTGCAGCAGCAAAGCTGTTGAGTTTTACCGAACCATCTGTGTAGACAAGTTTCCGGAATCTGTGGACGTTGTAAATGTGTTCCAAAGTTGCTTGCTTCAAAGCTTGTAACGGCGCTCTGGCTTTCTTTTTAATGCCCGGAATTGTCAGTAGTACTTGCGGCCGGTGCAGACACCACAATTGGGCTAATAATCGTGTAGCAGGCGTGAATTGTGTTGGCAAGGAGGACTGATGTCCTACAATACTTTTGGCAAATGTTGAATGTGCCTCTTTGCTGGCAAGCAAACACGATGATGTGAGGGAATTCGAGCCAGGTGTCGGATGTGTGCTATCAGAACATCTGTAGCAATGTGGACTGTCAAAGGAGAGTATCTGGCAATGGCCACAGTCGCAATCGACGACGTAGTTTCTGGGAAACCAAGACAAGTTCTGAGTGCTTGGGCTTGCACACTCTGGAGTGTGCGGATATTTGCACTGCAAGTATTTCTTAGTACAGGTAAGCTGTACCAGCCGGAATCCCGACAATTTGCTTTTATATGAATTGCCACATAGGTGGTACGTATATTTCATGTCAACGACTGCATATGCAACGTGGATTTTGACCCGTTTTGGAATGACATGGTGTATGGCAACGACGCCGTGACGACACCGTATATGGCAACGGGATACGAGCTCCATTATGACGCTGGAATGCGTCGACGGAATTGCCGCGATAAATGGTTGAAAAGACACACCACATAACTTCGTTGCGTCGCCGCGCACCGTATGCTGTATGTGCGAGTGAAAGCGAGCTTAGGCGACTAGAGGCACACCACCTTGCACCATCGGCCGCAGCACGTTGGGCCGTTCGGCTTCTCGTCGCTTTCGCATCCATTCGCGCTGTTGAGCGCGCCTGCGCTCCTTGAAGGCGCGTTCTTCCTCTTCGGAGCGAGCGACACGGGTCTTACCCATACCGAGTCCAAGGGGCAACTGATGACGCCGCTAGCGAAATGTCTACGTCAAAAGAGAATGAGACACAGCTATTCGTTGGTAGGCTATTACGTTCTCTCACTGACGTTTCGACACGCATCGTCATAGCTAGACTAGCATTTGGGCAACAGCGTTCGTCGCTCCGGCGCATTGTTTTTGTCTCTTTGGGTCTCACGTGTGACAAGGGTAATTCAAGGGCGCTTTACAGGTCCCCGAGCGCACAGGGGTATGTGCCATTGAGCTTGGACCCTTTCTGCACTATCACCAGGATCGGCCCACATGACAGGGGTATGCGACATCGCGCTTGGACCCTTTCTGTGCTATCACCAGGATCGGCCCACTTTTTTCTAATTGTTGTTCTGCGCATCGTTTTGCCCGCGGACGTGATCCGCCACGATACATATACGATGTATACGACGTAATGTAATGGCAACGACTGCATGATGGCAACGCGATGTGGACGTTGGAATGACATGGCGGTATGGCGACGACGCCGTGACGACGACCGTATGATGGCAACGGGATAACGATGCTCCAATTATGACGCTGGAATGACGTCGACGGAATGTCCGCGATAGCATCACGACGACGGCAAAATTTCAACGACCGCGATGCGGCACAACTTCCACTATACTGCGGGCGCAGTCAGTGGGTTTTGCCATCCTGAACTCAACTGAACTTTCACCCTACTCTTTTTAACGGGAGAGTAATGTACTAATGTACTGAGGCCGAAGGGCAAACAAATATTATAAAAGAAAATTAAGGGGGGGAAAGGTCAGAAGAGAGAAAACGTTGCAGAAAGAAAAAAAAAGAGCATTTGTGCATTTGTTTAGTAATCGAGCAGAAATATTGACATCATTTTCTAGATATCCGGCCTGAAATTCCGCCACGAAATACCTTGGCGCGTCAGCTAATAGATTCCCAAGAGCGTGCGTGAAGCATTTCGGGAGGATCTGGACTATAACACCAATGCCTTTTTTTAGCAGATTTTGGGGACGTAAGTGGCGTTAGTCTTGGAATTTCTGTTAAGCAGACATGACTCCGCTACTGCTAGACTTGAATTTCGCAAGTGCAGCATGTGCCCTAAAATGAATAATTAAAAAGTTAATTAGTTATTCTTTTCAACTAGCCACCGAGACATTGCGATTTCTCGTGCAAGTTACGTCCGACTATTCAGGTAATACACCTGAACAGGCTTAATTGTGCTACATATGCTACATGCGACTGAAAAATTTATGTTTAAAATAAAAATAAAAAACACGAAAAGAAAGAAAGAAAAAGAAACACGACGTACTGTGCTATACAATATACAACACACACGCTGCCCGCGGTCTTCACATACCTGGTCGGTATGCATGATTTGCCCTGCTATATACACTACTGCATACGGCAGGCATTGCGAAATCCTGACTGGGAGCTTACCACTGTCGTTGAAACGGCAAGTGTACAATCATTGCATTCTACCGGTGCTAACATATGGGGCAGAAACTTGGAGGTTAACAAACAAGCTCGAGAATAAGTTAAGGACTGCACAAAGAGCGATGGAACGAAAAATGTTAGGCCTAACCTTAAGAGACAGGAAGAGAGCGGTGTGGATCAAAGAGCAACCGGGATAGCCGATATTCTAGTTCACATTAAGAGGAAGAAATGGAGCTGGGCAGGCCTTGTAATGCGTAGGATGGATAACCGGTGGACCATTGAAGTTACAGAATTTATACCAAGAGAAGGGAAGCGCAGTCGAGGACGGCAGAAAACCTAGGTGGAGTGATGAAGTTAGGAAATTTGCAGACGCAAGTAGGAATCAGCTAGCGCAAGACAGGGGCAATTGGAGATCGCAAGGAGAGGCCTTCGTCCTGCAGTGGACATAAAAAAATAGGCTGATGTGATGATGATGACACTACTTGCACTTAGATTTTCATGTACGGAATTCAACAGTGAACAATTCAACACAGAAAAATAATAATATCAACCAATAGATATATTCTCGACGCACAATACGTTCGTGAGAATGAGACGCTGCTTTGTACACGTAAACGGTACAGGTATAAACGGTACACATCACGGAAGACCGACCGACACAGAGGTCACCACCGCGAAGGAGACCGAAGCCATTTGAGGCGGATCGTTTTGTTCCGTATACGTTTGGTGTGAAATTTACGACCAGGGCAGGAGGTAAGTCCAAAGTGAACGAACGGGAAATGGCAGCGAGCCACGGCAGCGTAGTACTGTCACGCGCGTTGCCGTATAGGTCAAGTACATCCGTGGGCTCAGCCAAGAAAAAAAAAAAAAAAGAAAGAAAGCAGACGGCGACCCCATCTCAGATAGCAGATAAACGCATATGGCGCTTGCAAACGGGTCGGAAGATATAGTTCGGCTGCACTTTCGAATCGACAGCTGGTATGGGTATTAAATTCAAACGCGTATATTCAAATGGCAGTTTATTTGTTTGTTTTCTTTGAAGTTTACGCACAAAAGTCATAGTTTTAATGTTTTAGCTAACGTATACGCATGTTCAGAAACTGGGTTAATTGAATGAATAATCAGTGAAATGTTTCGACTAATCGGGCCAAAATTTTTAATCGATCCCCACCTTTATCTGATAGTGGTCTTCGTTAATGCAACATACAAGACTTGGACTGAATACTCGCTTGCGACCCCTTTAAACAAACAAACAAACCAACAAACAAACCAACAATATCATTGTGGCAGATCCAACGCGCTCGTTGGTATCAACGTTAAGCGAAGCTATCGTGCAACGTTTACATTAAATGCTACGCAAAAATACATTTGGTGCACGCAGTTTCAATATATGTCCAAGTACCCGCAAGGAACTGTTCATGTATCGCAGAAGTTTTGTGTCATTTGGCTTTGCGGTAGCGCACATGTAAGGCCCTGATTCACACATCCTTCAAAAGCCCAACCCCGTCTCGGCCCCGGCGTCGGTCGTAAGACATCGTTTTCTCGCAAGTTTTTCTTTAAATATGGGACTTTGCCGACGTTAATAGCACCAGGCCAACGCCACCGGCACGCCATCTTTTTGAAGAAACCGGTGAGGAAACGCCTTCTCAATGGCGGACGGCGGTGCCGTGATGGTAACGGGACGGGGCGTTTGACGACTGTGTGAATGAGGGCTACCCGCTGCGCCGCATTTTGCAGCGTAGCGATTACGTGTCTGCTCTTCAAGACGGCAAGACGCGGAGGCTCTCTGCCTCGCGACCCACGTGATGGCGCATTAAACTGTCTCCATGACCGGTCCACTTTACATAGGGGATAAACCGACTTTAAAAATGCGCCAACTCCGTGGAGGATGTCACAGACAGCCTAGCTCTAATAAAGGAATTGTGCGCTTGAAATCGTATATTTGTTGCACTGAGGATGTGAGTACGAACTTAATGAGTACAGAGGTAATTGGAGATCGCAGGGAGAGGCCTTCGTCCTGCAGTGGGCATAAATTTAGGCGGCGGCGGCGGCGGCTGCTGCTGCTGCTGCTGCTGCTGTGCTGCTGCTGATGATGATGCTGATGATGATGCTGATGATGATGCTGATGCTGATGATGATGATGATGATGATGATGATGATGATATTTTTTTAATCCACCGACTTTCAACAAGTTTCAACGTTGAAAGGGTACTTCCTTTAATTAACATGCGCATTTACGGCAGTTAGTCGGCACATATAGTCCTACGTCCTGACCAAAACACGGCGCCAACTCTGCGGCAAGTGACGACTAAGCTCCGTAAGTGCGTATGTGCACGGTATTAGAAGGATGTACCTTCTCGACATTCGTAACAAGGACACACTGATACTTGGCAAAAGCTTTGGAATACAATTTTTGAAAATGCTGCTCTGTGGTGTATTGCAGTGAATTTCAACAAATTGTCTAAGCGGTATTGTCCAGAATTCCTGGGCATGCGGGTAATTTCGTAGAAAAACAGAGCCAGTCACCTCATATCTAGTTCAGACGGTTATATACTGCAGGGTGTTTCAGCGAACACTTTCAAAAATTCTTAAATGTTGCCTGTGGCAGATAGCACAATTCTAGTTCATGAGCTGGTCTACTTCAAGAGGCGGACATTACTTCCACAAGAAATTGAACTGCATAATTTAATTATTAAGAAAAAATCACTATAATTAAGTGTTTAACTAATTACCTGATGGTCCATATTGCAATTTAAAAATTGTATCCGTAGAGTGCGCAAGACGGATCCACTTGGAATGAATTCTCGGGATGACACCAGTTTCGATATATTAATTCCCGAACCTTTCGGAGAAATGCATTGGCGTTCCAGTTAGTTTCTTAACAAAACGAAGCTTTATGCATTGAAGACCAAAATTAACTGCAACGCCGATTCATTTCTCCGCAAAGTTCGGGAATTAATATCTCGAAACTGGTGTCATCCTGAGAATTAATTCCAAGTGGATCCGCCTTGCGAACTCCACGGCTGCAATTTGTAAATTGCAATATGGGCCATCAGGTAATTAGTTTACATCTTTTTAGTGAATTTTTGTTAATTAGTCGATTATGCATTTCAAATATTTGTGCAAGTAATGTCCGCCTCTTTGAGTAGACCAGCTCACTAACTGGAATCGGGCTATCTGCCACAGGTAACCTTTTATGAATTTTGAAAGTGTTCGCTGAAACACCCTGTATAAGCCGATTCATGGGGCCGCCGCGGTAGCACAAGTGGATATGGCGTTGCGCTACGGAGCTTCAAGGTCGCGGGTTCAATCACGGCTGCGGCGGCCGCCGAAATGCAAGAGCGCTCGTGTACCCGTGCACTGAGTGCACGTTATAAAACCCCAGGTGGCCAAAATTAATGCGGGATCCCCCACTGCTGCGTGCCTCATAATCAGATCATAGTGTTGAGCAGGTAGGACCCCAGAATTTGCTTATTTTTTTTATAAAGATTTACTTTTTTATACAGGTTTATTATATACGCGTGTTGTAGGGGTCTGGCCTATTTTTCAAAATAGAAGCCACGGTCAGCAAGGTGTGGGAGCGTTCGCAAGAAATCTTCGCTTTAAGATAGCAGCCGAACCCGGATATATCGAACTCGAAGGGGATCGCGAAATAGCTCGATATATCAATAATTATATATATATATATATATATATATATATATATATATATATATATATATATATATATAAATAGAATTTCATACGAAAATTTTCAAGGGGATTATACAGCTGTTCCTTATACACGATAATTCGTTAAATCCGGGTTCGACTGTACCACCATTGCCCGGCATTTCCATCAGAGTATGATGAAAGCGCATGTGTATTAGACGACCAAACGCTGCTGCAAGAGGTACAGCCCCGAAGGAATATTGGCCGAAAAGTGCCCCGGTATCTAAGAATCTGAGCAAATGTTCGTCTGTATACCAACAGTAAAAAAACGATTGATCAAACGCCGCGTGCATGCTTGCCTCGGGGGAACTTGGATTGCGCAGGTACCATTCCCACGGAGCAGGGCACCATATATATATATATATATATATATATATATATATATATATATATATACTTTCTCCGTGTTTCGAGAGGTCGAGGTGCAGCAGCGCTTATACCTCTGCCATTATCTTCCCATAAAACGGCTGATGCGCATGGCCTGCCTAGCCAGTCAAATTGCAAGAAACTTTCGCTGGCGTATATGCGTTCGGGCAAACAAAACCACTCATAGAGACAGACACCGGCAAAACATTCACAGAGGCCTGAGCGAGAGCTGTCAAGGTGAAATTTTATAGACGGGGATATAGTAGATACTATTGAGACCACAAAACTTCGCCTGGTAAAATGCATAACTTCGCCTTTAATTGGCACTCTTGCAAGGAACCTTGGATTGCACATGAAAGCACTTGCGCTCCATTACGAGTTCGCTCTCGGCTGAAGCTGTTCCTGGTGTACGTGTTTAACAGCTTCCATAGATTCCCTAAGGTTTTTGCATATTTACAGTCAATACATTTGGAGAGATTATCCAGCATCATTGCGTACATTGAAGAAGATAAGCATACTTTTTTGTGTTTTGTTGGCGTTGTTGTTGTTGTTGTTGTGACTGTGAAGTTGAGAACTAAGAGTGGGGAACTGGGCGATTTCACATCTACTCATCCTAGAAAAAGCTCGTAAAACGTACTACAAGGTGGAGAAGGAAGCTTGCGCCACCACCTTCATTTTGTTATTTTATTTTTTCATCGATGTTTGTAAGCGGGAAAGCATCTAACATTTCATTCGATATTCGAAGCACGTATTTTTAGAATATTATCATTCGATGCGAAGATTTCTTTAAGCCAACACCCCTGCTTTTTGCATCTTCCTTGAATATCCGGGTTCTCCTTGTTTACGGAGATTTGTTTTTGTTACAGCGGTGATAATGCTGCGTGTAGCTATTTTAGCACTGCTTGTGAGGTACGATTATGTACATTTTTGCGCGTTTGCCACTTTATGGAAGCGAGCCGAGATCCTTGTTACACGTCGACCTCGCCGTACGGCATGTGACAACCTAATTTGGAATTTGACACTCGACTACATTGACAGGACCGCGTAACTTGCATCCCTTTGTTTCTCTGTAGGTTACGCCGAACAGAAAACGCCGTACAAATGCGCATTTTTGTTGACTCCAAAGCACGCAGTTTTTCTAAACCTGCAAACTCCAGTGCGGCGCGAGAAGGACTGACAGTCAGTGTCAGAAGCTGCGCTTACATCAGCGCGAAGCGTATTTGGCGCATCCCTATAATGCATCGTCATAATGATGCGATGCGCTAGCGTTCACAAAAGTGGCCACTGTTCCGAAACGAACAGTGGTCAGTTTTTACTGAGAGCGCCTCGCCTGCGAGTAAACAACATAACACGCCAGGCTTTCGTTCAGCCTCCCCGACGAGGCCGGCCGAACCACCCAACGACAGCGCGGAGTTCATTCTTAACCCATTATCAAGTACAAAACGCGTCGCGTGCTGCTTGCAACATTTCAGGGAACTCCCCAATGATCGCTTCTTTCTTTTTCGCGTGAGTTACGACATGGCATTTCTCGATTGCGCAGCCTTTATCCGCACAGCTACCACAAGGCCTCTCCCACTGCTATTTCATATAACTTCCTCGTCGGATTGGCCGGCTTTCTCGTGTGAGACAATTTCAATCGTAGGAATAACATCGAACAAATCAGCTTCTCTGCCACAGGCCCTGTTTCGAGGTCCAACGTGGATCTCCAGAGGGCGTTAAGCTGACTGGGCGATCGACGCTTTACGGGTGCAAAAGTACTGGGTGCACAACCCCACACCAGCCGGCAGCCTATAGAATTCTACGTTCGCGCCCTAAATTCAAGATTGTTTAGCGGCCGCTTACAGACGAGCTGTGTCTTCCGCCGTGCGCGCGAACTGTGTATCTCCGTTCTTGCATCTTCTATCCAAACAGATGGTGTTCATATGCACGCCCTAACGACGGCTGGCACTGAATATCAGGAACAGATCTCAAAGGCTATGCTTTTATGAGCTCCGTGTGCCAGCAGTGATGCGAATCCAGAAATTCGTCATGGCCGACATGTTTTAGACGCCACCTATTGTAATCTCATTTTACCCATGCAGGGTAGCATGGGCATGTTTGGGCCGGCCTTTGTTTGTCTGCCTTGCGTCGGTTGTGTTTCTCAGGTTATTACTTCTGACGATCCGATAAGTTGGTGGCGTCCGTGGTGCGATGCTCTTCGCATATATGTATATATATATATATATATATATATATATATATATATATATATATATATATAGTAACTGGATTTTTCAATGGGCCAAGCGTATTTAGGAAAATCAGAAGCACAACTTCGCGGTTATCTTAGGTTTATTATTTTCCCAACAGTTTCGGTCGGTGGACCGACCTTTTTCAAGGGATGATATATATATATATATATATATATATATATATATATATAGTTGCCTGCTTAGTGCACTGCGCTCGAATGAGCTGGAGCGCCCCGTATGCCCCAGTGAAGCTTTAGCAAAAGCGCAACTGCTGACTATCCAGGGCCGAGTCAAAACATAAGTGGTACATTTGCCTGCCGAGCACGAGATTCGTTTTCCTCTTCTTTTCTTTTTTCCTTTGTCTTTATTTTTTTTTTTTACAGTGAAGCTGTATATGGCTATGATCCAGGGCTTCGTGGTGTCTGTGTGCCGAAACTATCATCATCAGTAATGGCTTGAGCGTCGTCGTCTTCTTCCAGAGCTGTTGTGCAAGAACTATCATCATCAGCAATGGCTCGAGCGTCGTCGTCTTCTTCCACAGCTGACTCGTTGGCGCCCCTCGGTGCAACCGCGCGAACGCGCTCGTGCCACTGCTCACGCGTTCGTCGTCGTCGTCGTCTGCTTCCACAGCTAGCTCCGTTGCCGCTCATCATTCCAGGGTACAATTTCACTGCTATTCTGTCGTCGTAATGGGGAGGCCACGTTTACGAGGGTATGAGCCATTGCTTAAGGGGGTACGAGTCTTACGTGACGGACGCATTTAATAGCAGCGGTGATACGTGAATGCGTGTGCGTACCTATCGTCACGATTACCACCGATCAGCACAATAAATATTATCGTATACCTTTGTTCAAAATTCTGTGTCACCTCTGTGTCGTGTGCTAAACAGCTTCTTTGGTCATCCACCTTAACAGAGTAGAATGTCTCGTGATTTTTCTTTTTTTTTTCTTGAAATGAAAGAAAAAGAAGGAGATTTATAGTCACCTTAAACAATGGTGAAGTCTACTCCTGTCCTCAAGAAATCGTACACCATAGGACCTCTCTCACACACCTTTCAAATATCAGTGATGAATAGACGCGATATGAAATGAGAGTAAACAGCAGAAAATCATAAAATCAAGTTTTAAGAGGAGTGAACGAGGTATGTATAGTTATAGATATACAGGAGGCGCAAGTCCAGAACAGGCTCGCGCTATTTCACTCGGCCTAGTTCGAAGCTACTGACTCCTATAACGAAGCTTGGCAGCGGGGAGTTGGTTGGCAGCGACAGCGATACAGATTTCGCGTGCGGCGGAAGCAGGTAGCGTCGTAACACGCTGAGAAATCCTGAAACCATTGCAGAGCTTCCTCTGAGCCTTCATCGCTGTTAGTTCCTCGTGTAAGCAAATCGGACGCAGAGAACACTGGCAGTGGGGACTTTCTGCACCATTTGTTCCACGTTCACACTGAGGGACTTGGAGGGCTTTGAAAAATGGCGCTGCACTCAGTACGAGCTCCTCGCGATCTGCGCCCAACAACCTACACCACAAAAAAAGGAATCAAAGCTTCTTTCTTAAAGAAAGATAGCTGAACGCGAAGCTTTCGCCCATGCAAACTGAATCAAAGTCAAAATCCAAAGCTAACGACCACGCAACGAACCCAAGAAATGCCGAGCGACATGATGCGATGGATATGCGATTTGATTGCTTGTTTTGGATTGTATTGTTTGAACGTTGAAGTTGAAATAAAACACATTTCGTTAAGGTGCATAGCCTTTATTTCAGATCATGTAGCCGTTGATGACACGCACACACTCACACTTTTACGGACTGCATGCCGTTGCCGATACACGGGATCGGCCTTACGGGCACGATCGCGCTCGCGCTTACGTTCGCGTACGACAGCCTCCTCTTCTGCCGTGCGCTGCACCCGCGGCTATACCCATAGTGACGGCCGGGAATGCAGTGCGTGACGCGCGTACTGCAATGCAGATATATACAGTTCGTCTGGGTAGCGTGGCGTTGCAGTTCCCATTGTTCTTATCGGTACAAGCACGAATGTAAACTGTAGTGTTCTACAATTGTGTGCGCAGATGTTCAGATTGGTCTATTGTGCGCGCAGATGCGCAGATAGTTCCATTGTGTAAGTTGACTTTCCTGCAGTGTGTTTTCGGCGCTCACGGATGAATCCGGGAGACATAGAAAGCTTCGCTTATATAATAATAATAATAATAATAATAATAATAATAATAATAATAATAATAATAATAATAATAATAATAATAATAATAATAATAGAGAGATAAAAAGATAAATCGAGGGTCAAACTACTGAACTGGAAATTCTAGAATTTAGACACACTGTTCCCAGCAAGACTTTACGGAACCACTGTGGCTGCCGACAAGCTGAACCCGCCCAAATACCTGTGCTGAACAATCTTATATGGGGAAGTACAAGCAGCCCGCGCCTGTGCGACCACCTTCAGCACACGATCCCACGAAGAAACAGTTTCCATTATTTCATTTCCTTTTTTTTTCATTTATTTGGAATAACTTCAGACAAAAGTCTATCTGGGATGACAAGGCTAAAAGGCAGAAATCTTCTGCCGCACTCGGTGCCAAAAGTTTTGCTTACCATAGTTCTATTGACAAGCGTTCAGGGAGGCTTGGATGCCACCTTTGACTCGCTACAAAAACGCCTATAGCCTCTCTGCAGGCCGCAGGAGACCGACCGCTCCTGAAAGCTGAAGTCACCTCCGCTTATGCACACCGCGCGTGGCTGCGCTGCGGCGGCTTCGTAAACGGGCCGTTTGTTTTGCTCTTGACGGCGTACAACGGCCTCTTCGCTTCTCCGCCTCAAGCACGCAGCCGAGGCACCGTGTCCTCGACGGGGTAAAATCGCAAAACGGGTCGTGCGAGATTAATGGAGCCCGAAAACGATACGCCGCTCTTTGGGCGAAAGATTTATGGCCGTCGCATCCCTCGCTTTCTTTCTCTCTTGTTCTTTTCTAATCGGCACGCCGGCCAAACAGGTTCGTCCCGGCCTCTCCCTGGCGCCGGGCCACGGACGGGCGTTCCTTGTCCGGCGAGCAGCACGCGGCCTAACGCGGAAGAAGCGTGCCTGTAGCTGTGCAGTTCTGTGCACATGCAGGTGAGGCTTACAGCCGCCCTCGAGGATGTCGACAACGTTACCGAACCGGCGCTCTTCAGTCATACCACTGGCGAAACTTCCCGTAGGTCCCATACGAGTGAGAACGCTTGGGCGACCTGGCGATGGTTCATTGCGGTTCATTGGTTCACACAGTCAATCGCAATAGGCCCCACGTTGCAAAGCCCGGACGCAATAATTCGTTGGAGCAGGGAGTCTGCAGACAGTCCCGTCATATATGGGCCACCAAACTCCACTTTTTGAGCACAGCAGCGAGGTGACATCTCAATAAGCACTGTAGGCAATACCAAATGAACAGCATTTTCAATCAGCACCCTCTTTTTCAGCGAGGTTAGCCAATTCAAGCGCTATTTAGCAGGCGGTGAGTACCAACGAAGTTCCGCTGCAGCGGCGGCGCCCACCGTGCGGGATAAAGAAAAAAAATAACCAGAAAGCTCGCCTTCCCGCATAGCGTTCGCCGCCAGCGCTTGCAGGTAAACATTACGGTTACGTAAGCTGCAGTAGCTGGGAAGCATGAGAAGCAGTCAGGGATCTTTGGATGCTATTGCGTCCCACTCTTAAAGGCGAAGCTTAAGCGTCCTCCATTTTTTAAAATCAATACTTTTTCCTTTTTTTTCTGGAAACAAGGAGTTGTAACTAAAAGCTGAAAATTCAGCTTGACAACGGTTCCGACTCCCTGCAAAGTGACAACAGCAGTGTAGGCCCCATCACAACACTCACAAACAAAGAACATTTAGAACATCTGCTTGAGTTAAGCTCCCGCGGTCAGGTTTAAGGAAAGTTAACTGTGAATGGTTTAATCCTAACCATCCCTGTTGCCGCCATGCTAACGAACCACCAGTCCACAAAGAGCTGCAAGTTGGATCCGCTTATCCTAATTGCGCAGCCGAGGACACCACTTTGGCATTCCTGACGTCACGAGTAAGCCATCTATCGAGCAGTCTTTGAAACCTGGGTGGCAAGTGTCTACGCACCAGAAGGCAAAAAAAAAAAGAAATATTAGTGCGGTAATCTATTGGGCAAGTAGTTTCTCAGTTTCGCTTTTGAACGCATCTCTTGTATTCAACACCCAGGAACGACGTGCATGCCAGAGACGCTGATCATCTCCCTGTGGGAATTCGCGCGTTTGGCTGGCATCGACCGCCTGATGTGATGATGTCCTTAAAGACATTGATCGCCGCTCAGGGTGGTTGGTCAAGAATCGGGCGAACTTGAGATACGTGTTAAAGGTATGAAGTTATAAACCTTTAATTATAAGAAATAGGCTAACGTGAACAGAATATATATATATATATATATATATATATATACTCATCTCATCGAGCGGATCAAGCTATTTGCTCGTCGTTCCTACTGTTCTTCGTAGTGATATACTGGAAGCATGCCACAACGAGGTCACTTCTGGGCATCTAGGATATACGCGGACACTGAACAGAGTGCGACAAAGATATTATTGGCCAGGACTGCCCGTTGCCGTGAAACATCACGTTCGGACCTGCCTAGAGTGCCAGCGGCGCAAGTCACCTCCAACGAAACCAGCCGGTTTGCTACAACCCGTTCAGGTACCGCAAACACCATTTGACCAGATCGGAATGGACCTCTTGGGTCCGCTTCCTACCTCTACTAGTGGTAACCGCTGGGTTATTGTAGCAACTGACTATCTCACTCGCTACGCCGAAACAAAAGCTATCCAGAGAGGCACAGCAGCAGAGGTGGCCCGATTTTTCATAGAGAATGTTGTGCTGAGACATGGCGCACCAACCATCGTCATAACAGACCGAGGCACCGCATTCACAGCCGCGCTTTTAGATAACGTCCTGATGCTCAGTGGCACAAGTCACCGAAAGACAACAGCCTACCATCCACAAACAAACGGACTAACAGAGCGCCTGAACAAAACACTCGAAGACATGCTTTCCATGTACGTGAATATAGAGCACAACGATTGGGACGAGATTCTGCCTTATATCACGTTTGCTTATAACACGGCTAAACAAGAAACTACACGGATAACTCCATTCAGCCTTGTACACGGGCGTGAAGTAAGGACGATGCTCGACGCCATGCTACCACACGAACCTGACGACATTGACACGGATGCCGATGCGTTTACGCAACGTGCAGAAGAAGCCAGGCAGCTCGCACGCGTGCGAATACACCAGCAGCAAGCATACGATGCAGGTCGCTATAATGCCCATCATAGGCCTGTAACTTATGAAACCGATGAAAGAGTATGGGTCTGGACGCCTATACGAAAACGGGGACTATCCGAGAAGCTTCTGAGGCGATATTTCGGACCCTATAAAGTGCTGCGTCGGCTAAGTGACGTCACATACGAGGTCGTTCCAGATAGCCCTCACTGCACAAGGCGCCGCCAACACCGTTCTGAACTTGTGCACGTAGTGCGCATGAAGCCCTACGTCATCGAGTGACTGTACGAGCGACTTTCATTTTCACCAAGCGAACTTCATTGTCTAGCATCGAGGCGATGCTCTTTTGGAGAGAGAGCAAATGACGCGTACTCTATCTATAGACGTTTAAACGACGATGACAGTATGTGCATTAACTGACTCTGAGTAGTAGGACAGGGTATTCGAAGACGAAGAAGATGTCTTTGTGCTGGTGATTCTGAAGCTGCTCCGCCGTCTTGTTCAACGTGTGGTCTCTTGTTCGCGTTGACCCGTGACAATATATATATATATATATATATATATATATATATATATGGGGGGATGCGAGAACACCCGTGTGCTTAGATTTAGTTGTACGTTAAAAAACCCCAGGTGGTCCAAGTTTCCGTAGTCCCCCACTACGGCGTGCCTCATAACCAGATCGTGGTTTTGGCACGTAAAACCCCATAATTTTTTTAAATGACGCCAGACAGCATGCTGTCTTTGGTGTCGTCATTCAATCGTGACTATGCCGCCGTTGTCATGTCGTTGCCGTCATTTTGCCATCGTCAGGCAGTCGCTGTCATGCATGCGTTGTCATGCCCGTCTTGGCGGCCCTAACATCGTTGTCATTCCAGCTTAGTCATGTGGTTGTCGTCATACATTCGTCGCCGTCCCATTGTCCTCGTGAAGTCGTTGCCACGCTGTCGCCATTATAACATCGACATCGTTTCAGAATTGCCATCTCAATGTCGTCATACCACCAGCTGTGTCGTGCCATCGACGCCATTCCTTCTTCGTCATTGCGCCGTGCTTATGGGCGACCGTGGTAAGCGAGTGACATGTGCCCTACCAAAGTAAGCCGATGCCGGACACAGTGAAAGTCGCGTATAGCCGAAGCAACGGAGGTCTCCGAATGACCACTTCAGAATTTCAATAAACTTCACTTCAGCTGTACGGTGTGTCACTAAATCGCTTGAATGCTAATCGCATTACCTTCGACAGTCATCGTGAGATGGGTTCTGCCGTAGTTTTATTTACTTGTATTACCATTATTATTGCGAAAGTATTATATGGCACATGAGGCGGAACATCCGGCGTTGGCGTGACCACACGATGATCCAAAAAGGCCACGTAATCTCGAGCTTTGGTGGGAGTCAAACCTTCGACCTTCGTTGGGAGTCGAACCCCCAACCTTTGGTGTTAAGTCCGAGTTAATTTAGGTGCAGTTAATTAATGTAGAGTTAATTAAGTCACTTGTACCCATGACCTTTGGTGTTAATTAGGGCGAAGTGTGTGTGTGTGTGTGTGTGTGTGTGTGTGTGTGTGTGTGTGTGTGTGTGTGTGTGTGTGTGTGTGTGTGTGTGTGTGTGTGTGTGTGTGTGTGTGTGTGTGTGTGTGTGTGTGTGTGTGTGTGTGTGTGTGTGTGTGTGTGTGCACGAAATCGGTGTACTTCATCAAATTTCAGAGCCCTTCCCGTGTCGAGAAAATGGGGGGTAAGCGAAGCTTGTGGCAAGACGACACTGCTGCAGGCGTTCCGCTTCGTTTGCCCTAGACTCAGGGTTGGCGGCTCTTCGCTGAGATGTGGCCTCAACATCACGCTCCCGCTGCTCGGGGTCCGGGGCTCTTCGCTGACGTTTCGCCAGTGCTTCGGAAGCCGTCACGCTAGAATCGGACGGCAAGCTTCACTTACCCCCATTTTCTCGACAGAGGAACGGCTGGTGATTTTGTCTCTTTGGGTCTACCGTGGGACAAGGGTAGTCAAGGGCGCCTTACAAGTCCCCGAGCCCACAGGTGTATGTGCCATTGAGATTGGACCCTTTCTGCACTATCACCAGGATCGGCCCACATGACAGGGGTATGTGCCATTGAGCTTGGACCCTTCCTGCACAATCGCCAGGATCGGCCCACTTGTCAGCGTGACACCACCACCACCACCGAATCTTGTGAGCCTATAAAGCTTCGCTTAAAACAGTTTTGCACACTGGCCTCTAGCATTGGGACCATTGACGGCACTTGCAGGATCGTTCCGTCAATGGATCGTGCCAGGCAGGATCGTGCCGTGTCGTACTATGAAGGCGTAGAAAACAGTTCCTCTCTCGTTCTCCCGGACACCCTTAGTTCGCTGAGTATACATTGAGGTCAGATTAGTGCGCGAATTATGCAAGAAGTTTAGAGTCACGTTCATAATATTTCAAGCCCTCCAATACATTTGCAGTCCTGGCACACGGCACCACCTTCAGGGTACAACCATTGAATCTCTGAATGCATGGAGCCTTTAAGAATGTGACCGTAGTTCTTCGCAGTTAGTGGAAGGAACAGCAGGACATCGCCGTCTGAACGACTAGTTGCCGTGCTACGTGCTTTATTCTATGTTTCAGGAATCGACGTGGCGTTCATGATGGGTTTAGATCTCGACATGTACTAGGACTCAAAAGAAGATGCAGGAATTGTGGTTAAAATGGTTTTATCGAAGACAAAGACTGCTTCTGCTGATAACAACGGAACCCATTTCTGGTTTTATTATTTGCGGCTACAACTAGTTTTCCAAGCGCGGCCTGGTCGTTGTGGTATTCGTTGTAGTGTGGCAGCGGCGGCTGCCATAATCGTGTAACAACAGCTTATGTGAACTATCGCTTTCTATGTGAACTCACTTCACTCTGTAACGCCTTAGTGGCCATGAGAGTAATAAGATGAACTTAAACGAAATAGCAAAAGTTAACACACCATTTCATAGCAGTAACATCGGTGTTTCAATCTATTGGAAGAGTAGCTCAGAAATAAAGTTCTCTCTGCCTCGCTAGAAAGGCAACGGCTCCATTTGCAAAGAGCCCAGCATGGGTCACACTGCATGCAACTTACGCGCGACTATAGTGTCGGAGAAATTAACAGAACAGGTCCTTCGAAGGCGCGTACAAACAGGCACGCGCTAGAACGCCGCGGATGGTAATGGGCGATAATCGTCGTAGCAGCACTTCTTATTTCTCCTCGCCCTCTGTAGCAGCAAGGGGAGGGACTGCCCTCTGGCGTGCAAAACGCGCGCTCGCTTTGCGCGCTCGTTATCTGAACGCCGCGCCGGAAAGAACAAGTCGTACCGTTATCTCGAAACCGTTCACGCATACAAAAAGACTCTCCTCTCCTGGTTTCGCGGCGCCAAAGATGCGCGGAGTGGCTCGCTCTTTGCAGTCTTGTGCAGTCACGACCGGCAGTGTCGACCATCGGCAGAGTAAATTGCTATCTGTTTTGTCGATGCTTGCTTCGCCTCCAGCGGGTGAACGACCGGGTCGTCCTCGTAGGGTCTATGAAGCGTCTATGAAGCGTCTATGAAGCGTTATATGAAGGTCTATGAATTGCGTAGCCGAGAATAGAAGAGAAAAAACTAAAACGTTCTGAAATTGTGAGGCAGGACTAATTGCATGTCGTCCGCAATGCAGATTTTCTTCTTTCGTTTTCCTCCACGAGCATTGATTACTATAGGGAAGTCACATTAACTTCTTTCCATGCTTTCCACCTTGGCGTGGACCTCCGGCTGTGCCTGGAGCAAGCAACCCACCCCCTTTTATGTTTAACTTACCGCGTTTAATGTCTCCTCTTTCAAGTACGACTACAACTTGACATTGCCGCTCCAGCTTCCTGCGGCTTCATGGACTGGGCTTGCTTGGGCCCGGTTAAATGTCTAGCAATCGACAATACTTAAATTGTATTCCAAGTTAAACAAAAGTTCAACCCGTAAACTTTGAGAACTTCCCCGCAAAAAAAGCGATAATGCCATGGCATCGCCGACGTTTCACTGATCGCTGGCGCGGCATAAGTCGGCATAATGAGCGGGTACTCATTCATACACTCTCACCAATATTTGAGCAGGCTATATGTACTCCCTCACACTCGCGCGTGTACTCACAGTAGACGGCACTCCCTCACGTTCCCATCTCGCTCACTTGTACCTCAACAATCACTCATAGTTCAAACACTCATAGTACTCAAACACTCATAGTCAGTGACGGAGCCACTGACTATGAGTGTTTATGACTATGCCACTGAGTCAATGGCGTGCCCACTGACTCCTAGTCAGCGGGCACGCACTTGACCGCGGGCGGTGAGGGTTAGGGGGGAGGGGAGGATGGGCAGGCAGTGCACTAAATTCGGGTGGGGTGAGGGGGACATAATTCCCTTCCTCCCCTGGCTACGCCCCTGCTCACAGTCGCTCGCATGCATACCCAGTCACGCTCATACTACACTCTAAGAAAAAAAGGACGAAATGGGGTATCGACGTTAGTCCTTTTGGGGAGTAACTGACTTGCCACAATCATTCGTCCTTTTGGGGAGTAACTGCGAGGGGATGAACTGTTACTCCCGATGCGGTTACTCCATCAAGGGGACTAACAGTTGCTCTTTTCCGATGCCCCTCAAGGGAGTAACGGTCATTTTTTCCGATGCTCCGCAAGGATGTAATTGACGAAATTAGCCATTTACACGCTGATAAGAAAAAAAAGCTATTGATGTGAAAAAAAAAGGCTTCCGCAGCTCGATTCAAACTGAAGTCCTCTCACTCTCAAGTCGGGTACCCTAACCACTATACCACGGCAGCTCGCTTGACGAGACAGGATACTGAGACGAGGTTATGGATCGAAACGCAGGTGTGGCAATGCAAGAGACTCGGCAATTTGTATATGCTATGCGGGGAGAGTCTAACGCTGTGTGTACTTGCAACCATGCGACTGCAAAAAGAAAGTTGCCCGATTACGCGATCAGACATTACGCGGTGTACGTACATACGTGTAGCGAGCGTATACGGGGCACGGAAGATGACAGAGAAGGCGAACTTATCAGTCACTTAGCGTGCCCAGTTTGAGCTACATATCGCTTCACTTAAGTTCGTAATCTCCTTGGAACGGTTGGAACTATAGGTACTATTGACCAAGAACATGTGGCAGTCCATCAATGACTTGCGCGTTTAATGTGTATCGTTCACTTATGGCTTGCACATGACTTCCATGTGTCTTCACACTCCACATTTTAAATTTCACACAATTTTCTCAAGAAGAGACAAAGTGCTGCTTCGCATGTAGTTCAATAGACAGTGCACGAACTTCAAAATATTCACGATTTATAGACAATACGGTTTTCGGCGCACCACTCCACGACACGGACGAAAACAGCGAAATGTTTGGGGAGTAACTGTTGCCATTCGTCCTGCCGTTGCTCTCTTTTCGACCTGGGACTAAACACTTACTCCCCAAAATTTGCACACGACACGCACACTCCTGCAGTTAGTCCTTTGAGGAACGAAAACGCCCTTTTTAGGACTAACAGCCCAGTTACTCCCGTTTTCCCCGGGATTTTTCTTAGAGTGTAGCGTCCACCGCCGCTCGCCGGCACGTACATAACAACGTCCACTCACACTCGCCGACAGTAACTCACGTGCCATACTGACGTTCACCCCAAACCAGCATCACGTACTATCGTTCTTGCCCACCTTAGCCGGCGCTCACTCTCGTCCATGATCCCGTCCACTCCCATGACGCTCTATATCACGCCTGTGAAATGAGTATGAAACAAGTATGAGTCAAAGTACTCGCGAGTGAGTATGCCGACCACTTGCGAGTAAGGCGTGGCTAGTGAGGCGCTGAATTCAAGAAATTCAACTTCGGCCTCGAGTTTTGCCGCTCATGAAACATCGCAAATTGAGTTTTGAAAAAATATACCCTACCGGGGATCTAAAATCCTGCTTTAATGCATGCCTTTAGAGCCCCCCTTAAAGAAACACTAAAGAGGGACATTAACTTCCGCATTAGTAACACGGTCATCTTTACCGTCAGAGGAGAGTTGTATAGTGTCATCTGTGTATAGATGCGCATTGTGTACATAGTGTCCCCGAGTAAAAGTATACGGATCAAGGATTCTGCGATAAAACTGATGTTCTTATCCGCCTATGAATGTAACTTGAAAACGAGGGCTGCAGTCCAAACTTGGCACTGCGTCATTTTTAATACGATTAGCGTTATTACGTAGGATACGTCACGTACGTTCCGGTATTTGTGCCGGTATTTAACCGTTTTCCTTTCACGCCAACTTGGGTCACTGCATGGTATGTGCCGTTCTTCATAATAATCAGCATAGCATATAAAACATATCATCACCAATATTATCGCCCATCATAAGATAAGTACATTGCCAATCGCATTAACGTCGCCACGCCAATCACCTCCAAAGGATGGATGCGTCGCCATTTCGTTTCCCCCGTATAATTGATTTAGCGTTTCTCAACGGTGTCCTTTCGATATCGCCGGACCATTCCTTCAACTTGCTTCCGAAGCAGCTCCGACCTCGGTTCCTTGGCGTTGACGGCGAGGCTTCGAAGGCCCTGCGCTGCAGCAGCGGAGACACTGGCTGCATTCTTTGTACACCTGGTTCCCAGGAGCGAGCGGGCGTCGTCGCTCGGTGACCGTGGAGAAAGTGGGACACGCAACCCTTACCTCACGTACAGTATACATTCAAGGACCCGACCTCAGCGCAGGATCGCCTTTGTGTGCGCACGCACACGAGTGCTTGGTTGTTCGCGCGGCACCGGTGAGGTGGATTTGCGCGCGCTCTTATAGCCGCGTATGCGCTGGCACAGTGGCTTCTTTCGGTTGTCCAGGCAGCCGTAGGCACAAAAGCTGAAGTGCTCATCCCAGTTAACTCCCGTTTTGGCGCTCTCACCCGAATGCAGAACAGGGTAGATGCCGAAGGACGGTTTGTTGCCGACGCGAAAAGGAAATTGCGCACCCGATTGCTCTACGAGACTATGCCATAACTCCCATTATATAACTCTTCTTCTATTGTCCATCTAATTTATAGGAATATACGGGTTTTTATATAGGATGCTATATTGCCCATATGCCTTTTTTTTTCCTTCTCTATGTCTTTGTTATAGGGAAACGCTTACAGCCTTCTATGGCCAGGGAGACGGCCGTGTCGAGCGACGATGGTTCCTCGTCGTTCTGAAACTTCTTAACTGCACTTTAAATGAACGTGCAATAAACTCAACGCCTCCTTTGGCTGTTTCTCCGCTATATGAAAGAAAGCTAACAGTGTGCGTATGAGTGCGCGCGTGCATCTTTGGATATCCATGACATATATATACGGATGTATATATGTACGACAGCGTCATGCTGCAGCTTCGTGTATTATCTGTTTTCATCGATAAGCGATAACATAACGGCACCATGGCTAACAATAAAAGTACTGTTCTTGAGATACTTCTTGCCACTGAGGAGCGGTTGCTTTGAGTTTTTCTTGGAAGGCCTCAGGTACTACTTACACTGCGTACTTCTAGCTGTGTAACGCTAATCATCAGCAGCATCTGTCGTGACTGCGCTACACCGTTCATGACATCGTACTTCGTCCGTTACGGTGGCAGAGGTGTTCTGCTGCAGTTCATTTGGCACTTTGATGTCTCACACACGTCTGCAAGATGCGCTTATTTCAAAGCACACCGTACAGAAGTGCGTTTCCTGCGCTGTTTGAATCGCCGTTGAAAGCAAGCAGCAGGTGTCGATCAAGTCGGTAAGGTCCCGCCTATATTGAAGTGTAGAGCGTTTATAAACAACGTTGAGCAGTTGACGCGCACGTTGGCGTTTCTGCCGGGAGCCGGCTTTGCGCACGCTCCGCGATTCGCGCATGCGCAGATGGCATCAGTAATGGCAGTAGCAGGAATGACCGAACGATATGTAACACTCTAGACAATCGTGCTAATGGCAATATATGATGAGCCCGCCTACGTGTATCAGCCGTATATGGTAGTGTGGTAATCCTTGCCTTTGCGCACGGTGCTTCATTCGCCAGACGCAAAAATTTACCGTACGACCAGTCATAGTTGTTCCTGCAACAATTACTATAAATGGAACTATGGTGCTAGTGTTTACGGGATCTGCAAGTGTGGAAATTCAGCCGACGTGCATGGGAATGCTGGGCAAAACAATTTTGCGATGTTATGTGCCAAAACCACGATCTGATTATTAGGTACGCCGTAGTGGAGGACTCAACCCGCTTTATGACCTTGAAAATATGTCATTTTAAAAAAAGTACTGAGTTACAAATGCTCGCGTAATCGCGATGATTACACATGATAGGCTATGCATGATGATAGACTAATTGTCTTGCTGTATTTAGAAAATTATGAATTCCTAGAAATTGAGGAAGGTAAACTGTAATAAATGCCTCCGCAAGGACGTTTGAAGCCTCATGCACGAAGATTACACTAATCAATGTACTAACCATCATTATCAAGGTAGCGCGGACCAACCTCAGCGCCAAAGCATCCTGCAGCAGCAATTTTTGTAGGAAACTCTGTGCGCCCAGGTGCTTTTCGCTGCGGTAATACGGCATGACTATCGATGGCACGTACGTACAACGCTATTGGCGGTGCGTACACGAACAAAATAAGAAACGTAAAAAAAGAGCTAGAAAATAATAATCGAACTGTTAGTGTGGGTTTTTGTGTACGCTAAGCCACTTGGCGCTATTTCTAAAGCTCCCTACTGTGCAATTATAACCGTGGCGAATTATAGATGCTGCTGTTGTATTACCGTATGAAAATGCACTCAACCCGAGCACTAGCCGTCTCGCAGAACGTTCTCATTGCAACTTCAGTAGAGTCCGACACCATATGAAGGTTAATGCGTGAGCGTCGACCGACCCCGTGCCTCTTGATGGCGCTTTCGGCTCGACTGTGACTTCGATCATTCTTCTGCTACTATTGTCTGCAATTCCTTACAGCAATCACCCTACGGCAGTGCTGTTAGTGAATCGGTCGAAGCTTTACATTGCGGCCGTCTGTATCGCGCTAGAAAAAAAACATTAACTATAAATGATCATGCCTATGACATACTTCGTTTTTTTATGTATAAATGCACGTTCTGGACGCATTTTTTACAAGTTGCTTCAAGATACCAATGTTTATTAGCAGATTGATCACTGCAATGAAAGGTGCAGGTATGTGCATCTTCATAAGCTTGCTGCTAAGACGGAGTCGCGTTATCTGCCCCAGTAGATTTTCGCATAATTTGAGATCATCATTATCATTATTATTATTAGTACTACTACTAGTAGTAGTAGTAGTAGTAGTAGTAGTATCAGTAGTAGTAGTAGTAGTAGTAGTAGTAGTAGTAGTAGTAAAAAGACACTGTAGCTGTTCCCAAGCGCTATAATAAAAGATGAATTGATTGATTAATTGATTGATTGGTAAAAGAAAAAGAAACGAGAGAATATAAATATCCTGCAGCGGTGTCGTGCATAGCTTGCCTTATCCACAATTTGTGAAAAATAAACTGCCAACCTTGCCTCACCAAAAAAATTCATCGCGGCTTTATTTCTCCGAACAACAACCGAAGGCTTCTGCTATTTGTTTACAACTAATTGAGCCAATATTCAAAATGGCTTGTCATTTGCAACCTCAACGCCCCGAAACAAAGAGGATATTTTATCGGTGTTCTGAGCCACTTCGCAAGGCATTTTCACACTGCAACGTCCCTCTTGGAGCATTGGATTTACTTGGCTGTCCTTACAGGCACGACTGCCAAACAAAGGCTCTACAAAATACTGAAGAATTAGCACAGTTGGTCATCACCACGAAGACGCGTGGGTTCAGTGCTGGGAACATGATACACGTATACGGTATCTTGTGGCCAGTCAATCACAGTTTGGCAAAGATCAATCAGGTTATATTATATAGGAAACCAACATTGAAGGAACCGAGAGCCCATAAACGCGTAAATGGGATCAAAAATGCTGGTCGATTGTTACGAAGGAAAGCACAGAGTAGTAAAGCACATTTGGTATACTACATAGTGGAAGTGCAGATGCATAAAAAGAGTTATTGATAAACACGGCGTGTGCTGGCAACCAGAAATGTAATGAACGAGAACACTGCTTTGAACATCAAAACGTGAACACGAACACAGCTAAAATATTGTGTGTTGGGAAGTCCAGAAATACATGGCCAGTTCGTGATTGGCGATGCGACCCACACTAAAATATTTGCATTATAGTGACGTGAAAACCGCGTATGTGCCACTAAATAACGACGTACACGTTTCGTATTTTAAAAAGAGCATTGAAGTGGAAAATATGAATGCGCAAAAGAAAAATAATGCTGAGTGGGCATCACAATCCAATAAAGTCGATAGCGTCACAGGGTTGGTGCGTTCTCTCAGCAGTCAGATTTACGCCTCTAAAAGATAAGCTCTCGAACCTTCGTCATTTACATTGTTGGTACATAATTTCCTCCTGATTGAAATCCATCCCTCGACTTAACAAAGGGTTTTCTTCGTTAGTTTGAACTGCATTCTAACGATGAGGCGAGCTCAACAATTATTTGGACATTACACACGAAGCGCATGTTAATTTGAAGATCAGTAATGTCGGCAGCGCTGTAGTGTGTGTGATTGTATTGCTATTCTGGAGCAGTAAACTCTGAAGCTTTGTCAGCGAGCCCCTGAACAACTTGGAACACAATGTCATTTCAAAAAGAAAATTCCACGAAAACGTTTCACATCTGCCAAAAAAGTACATACTCGTATCAGCATTCAGCGGTTTATGAAGCACTTATTCGGAGCCTCATAAATAATTATATAAAAAGAATGAGACGCTCGATCGTCTCATCGATTTCGATCTAATAAAATCTAGAATGTATCATTTTACTAATTAAAATGAACAAATGCACGCAGTTATAAGTCTGTATGGAAGTGGTATAAACGGAAAAATCACTGTGTGGAACGACTTAGTTTAGGTGACGTGTCGATGTTTGCACGTACGGTACCACACCGAGCCGCATATTCCGCCATGCTGTTCAAAAAGTCGTAAAGGTGGGCGTGGTTTATACCGAGGAGTTGACCGCTCCGTCCACGTAATCCGGATCTTTCTCCGCTGCCAGCCTCTGAGAAAGCTTCATCACGATGTCCCGAAAGTGGTACGCCTGCATGTTGTCCTTGAGCAAGTAGAGTACGAACCAATCGCCGTACGCAGCCTTCATCACCAGCTGATCCATGTTCTTGGGAGGCACCATGCGACTGAGGGTCTTCAATAGCAGGTACCGGTATCGGGGGAACGCGCACACGACTACGCGGTACAACAGCGTGATTCCTGTGACCACGGCGAGGATGATGAGCCAGAACCAGAGGAATACGTAGATCTTCTCGTTGATGATGTTCAACGGGAGGAGACAGATGGAGTCGTGCTTCTGCACGTCTCCCGAGGTACCGAACCGATGGAAGCGGCACTTGGTCATCTTGGGGAAGACGCGAATCATGGGGTCCACCCTTACTTCGGGGTCTTCGTTCATGAAGCGGATGACGTCGGCGCCGTACGTCGAGAACATTCCCCCGAGAAACTTGTCGATGAAGTACATCTGGCCGATGACATTGATGAAGTTGATCAGCTCACAGAGGAAGAAGCGCAGTGCGTACGACTGGTTCTGGCTTCGGTGCCGGTAGAAGTAGTCCACCACGTCGTCCACCTGCTTCTGCTTCTTCTCGTGCTCGAGCAGTGGCTTGTTCAGCTCCAGGAGGAGCGACTGGACGCGTCCGTTCTCCCAGCTCCGCCAGAGCCAGCGTGGGAAGTAGAACATGATGGCCTGCAGGCACAGGACGAAGCAGACCCATTGGTAGTACGCGTGCTCGATCACCTCGTCACCGTCCTTGATGCGGCGCTGGTCGACGCCGGGCGACGCGACCTGCTTGCCCACTGTGCCGTTCAGCGAGCGGGGCAGAGTGATGGTTCCCTCCACCCAACAGTAGGTGTTCATCACCGGCTCGGGTATGGCATCGTGGGCCACACAGTAGATGGGGTTGCCGAAGAACTGCGTTGCGCTGACGAGCACACTGCAGGCGAGCAAGAACAATCCCGTGAAGCGGTAGTGGAGCCGGAAGACATTGTTGTCTGTCTGCACTTGCCCCACTCGCAGGATCTTTCTGAACGAGTCGGTGAAGAAGAGCTTGTCCATGGCGGCGTTGTTCGGCCCGCGGCTGCCAGGATCCTCGACGGGGCTGTGGGCGACGCGGCCGGTGGGGTGCCGGTGCCCTCCCTTATCGGCGTTATCTTGCGGCCTCGCCGCCCGAGACGCTGCAGATTGTCCCGGGGGCTTCGACAGCCCAGGTGATATGGCGTCACCTGGCGAACAGACCACGTACTATGGAACACGCAGAAAAGCACAAGTTTACATGGACCGCCTAGGTGATATGGCGTCACCTGGCGATCAGGCCGTGGACAATGTAAAGCTCAGAAAAGCACCCCCAAATTTAGATATCCGTATTGAAAACCAGGCTTCTTTTCTACAATCATGAAGGGAAGCAATCAAACCATAGTTTACGTTAAACAAGACGGGTTACGATAAGCATATGGGACGACGTGACTCACAGACGAACAAACTAACAAAAAAGTAAGAGAGAGAGAGAGAGAGAAAGAGAAGGGTCGAGGACAAGTCACTGGGCATACACCTGTTATTATATACGAGATCCCATAAGATCACTTGTCCTTTATCAATGTAGCGAAATTCTTGGGGGGCCAACAAGCTCGATATAAGTTCGCTCTCCAAGAGAAAGCAAGCGATGTTTTCACATTTAGATCTCCACCCGATTAGCTTAAGAAAATTACATTTCGGTTGTATAACTTTGTTAGCTATTAACCCGCGATAAATATTGCTGAGCGCTTCAAAACTTCCCCAAACAGATCAAAGCTTCCTCGAACGAAAGCACCAAACATCCTCAGCGACTGTTACACAAGTCTGACTACCTATTGTGGGATTCGAATCATTCGATCATTGTATAATATTGCTGCAAAACAACGAAGACGATTACATATAACCTGCCGACTACGACGACGAGTACACAAGACAAAACGAGCTGCCCATCTTTTGGCATGAAGTTACGGCGGGTGTATATAGCACACTTTGTAAACACACTGTCCCAGCTTCCCATCTTGCAACTGTGGCTCAATATAGTTCGCGCTTGTGTCTTGCAACGAAACAACATGATGTTACAAGATTATTGAACAGTGCAGACGAGTAGACCTCTGGGCATATTGGAGAAGCGTAGCCCATGCAATAAGTGGAATTGACAGAATCGGAAAGAGAAGCGGACTGAGCAGTTATTAGGTAGTTCCCGCTCACTTTTCTCCATTTTCCGGAGTGAGAAAGACCACAGGAGGTCTATTATGCGTAACCGTGTTTTTAATGCGAAGTATTCCCTGCCATGTTACATTGCACCCCCCCCCCCCCTCCCTCCGCCTTTAGGATCAACCTACTTTCTCCAGTGCTTCCCTCTGGCAGTTTGCGCTTTGAGACGCCACGTGACACTGCACCGCCTTCGAGATCGACCATATCCTAACGGAACAGGTTGTACGGCTTTTTCGTCAGAGTACAGTAAATCAGTTGTCACGCCACCTTCCTCGCCGTTGTCATCTTACTATCACTGTCTTGCCATCACGTCACTGTTGTCGTCACATACGCACACACGCATTACGCACACAATTGCTGTAGCCTTACACAGACACGTTGCGCCTGGTACTACTTTGCGATACTCGAAACGATGCTAGATAGAGATACGTGCAAAAATTCTTTGCACAATATAGATTCCCACAGTGCGTGGACTCAGCATAACATTTTTTTTTTTTTTTTCGCTGGAGCTGGCATTTTTGTGCGAGAACCTTTACAGGGTGTTTCATTTTAGCTGCACCAAATTTTTAAAAATTGCCTGTGGCAAATAGCACAATTATAATCCTTGATCTAAACTACTCGATGAGGCGGAAATTATTTCCGCGACAAATCAAAACGCCTAATTGAATATTTACCATAATTAGGCTAATTAACTTTTTAATTATTTATTTTACGGCACGTCGTTCAATATACGAAATATAGCCGCTGAGTTCGCAAGGCGTATCCACTTGGAACGAATTCTCAGGGCTGAACCAGTTTCGTGATATTAATTTTCAAAGTGTCGAGCGAAATGCATGAGCGTTCCAGATAACTGTTTGAGGAAAACGCTGTTTTATGCATTCAAGCACAAAGTTAACTGGAACGCCCATGCATTTCGTTGGACACTTCGAAAATTAATATCTCGAAACTGGTTCAGTCCTGAGAATTCGTTCTAAGTGGATATGCCTTGCGAACTCAGCGGCTATAATTCGTATATTAAAAGATGTGCCGTAAAAGAAATAATTAAAGAAGTTAATTAGCCTAATTATGGTAAATATTCAATTAGGCGTTTTGATTTGTAGTGGAAGTAATGGCCGCCTCATCGAGTAGTTTAGATCAAGGATTATAATTTTGCTATCTGCCACAGGCAACATTAAAAAAAAAAATTGGTGCAGGTAAAATGAAACACCCTGTATATCCGAGCCACTTCGAGGAACGGCAAACTTCCGCTTCTGACTCTTTCCATTTTTGGCTTGCCATGCTGTTGCGCTTCCCAATGTAGCAGCGTAGCGGACGGCATAGCAGTCGGTTGGTCTGCCGGTCTGTGACCTCCAAGATCCCGCGGCGCGCGCGCCGCCCAATCTCGGAGGCCACGGTCGGTCGCTGGTCGGGTTCTCGTCTAGTAGATTCAACCTTACTGTAAAAAAAAAAAAAAAAAAAAAAGTAAAGAAAAAGAGTGCGTCCGTCGCCTGGATTCCAACCACGGCTCGCTAGCGCAGCAGCCAGACGCTGTAACCATTCTGCCACAAACGCACGTATCCTTCTCTCGTGCCAACATCATCTAGCTCTTTCAGATGGTCATGACGTGCCGATTATGGTGATGATGATTTCCATTCTTCATACGCACAACGAGGGATTGGCCAGGCACGGACGGTACATATCGTGTCATCGCCAGCTTGCTCTTTGAGATGATGTTGATGATTATTATATAATTTCTATACTATGGAACATACCGAGAACAGAGGATCGGAAAAGAAGCCTGTCGGCGTGTTGATTATGGTGAAGTCATTATTGCATATACCCACAACAGGTGATTCGCCAACAACCGGGCGGTGCATACCGTGCCACCAGCACTATAGGTCTTTGATATGATTGCCGCGTGTTAATGTTCTCTATGATTTCCACACTATGGCGCGTGCCCACAATGGGGGATCGACCTCGAAGTGCGTTCGCGTGTTGATAATGATCATGATGAGTTCCACACAATGGCACATATCCACAACGGAGGATTCGCCAAGAAGCGGGCGGTACTTGTGCCAACGCCAACTATGTGAGATGATCGGATCGTGTTGAGTATGCTTATGGTATATCCATGCTACGGCACATGCCGACAACGAAGAATCGACAAGAAAGCGTTCCCGCGTGTAGATAATGATGATGATGATTTTCATACAATGGCACATACCCAGAACTGGGGTATGTGGGGTTGCCCAAGGAGCGGGCTGTACTAGCTCGTTGAGATGACTGCCGTATGTTGTTGACGATTATGATTTCCGTATCCACAACGGGTGATCTGCCAAGAAACCCCCTCCCCCCCACCCCGGTACATTTACAATTAATAAGAAGAAATGAAGAAATAAAGGCCAATATGAGATTTGTCACATTGCGTAGCACGGGTGCGCGGGAGTGTGTGTGGCACTTCGAATGCAAAAATGGCCAATTGGATAATATTGTCAATTCACATATGTAAAAATTAACCTCATTTGACGCTATAGGAAAATTAATCCTTTGGAGATGATTGCAATTTGCAATTGTTATTATAATGGATGTGTTTCAGTGATATGTTTTATATCGTATGATGATTACGATAGCACCATGCCATATCCCCATGCCATGCGCGTGAATCACGATACCTCACAGGCACATCAGCAGATACACGAAGCCGCAATTTCGCTTCCAACCACAATTCCAAGTGATATACCACGGCAAAGTTTATCTTGTTGCAAAATGTTACACCCCAGTTGAAACTCCATTTCGATGTGTAGCGGGGTAGTGTCGCCATCGTGTAGCTCTTCAGAGAAGCAGTAATGTTGGCGGGAGATTTGTTTCTGTCAGCCGAGGGCTCATGGACGGACGAACGGAAAAAAACTTCATTGAGAAAATACCTGCGAGGTTGTCGGCCCGGGCTCAGACCACCCGGGCATTATGTGCGGTGAGGCGTAGTCAAGTCCAGCAATCTGGGACATCGACTACTGCGGCGAAGCCGACCCTGGGGCGATGCGGTTGGCGTAACTCTATGGGAAGCATTTTTTAAAAATCGATTACTGAGCAATGGCTCGTTTTTCGCGATTTGCACTTTAGGCACTAAATCCCGACAACGTTCTCATGGTATGTGTCGAGTGTAGTCTAATTCCACTGGCTGGATTTTTTTCCTGGGACACTTTTGTAGACCCATTGAAAATGCATGGGGTGATTTTTAAAATGTAGTTTGCAGAACAGTAAAAACTCATCCGCTAATTGCACTCTAGTGGCACATACTTTAGGTCTCTCTATATATGTAGGTCCAGTTTGGTTTTAATCCGCTGGCTGAATTTTTTTCCTGGGGCGCTTTTGTTTGGCCACTATGCGGCAAAGCATCTCTACAGGGGCAAAAGATTCGTTTGCCGTGGAATTGATGGTAAATAGCTTGCGGACCATGTCAAAAATGGACACGAATGTTCAGCTGTGATGCATATTTGCGCCATGACGTATAAGAAAAGATGATGGTATTAGATTCTGCAAGAAGGAGCGGGCCAAATGGCTTTATGGAGTGCCATCCAAGCGCGAAGCCTGGTTGCGCGCCCCCCTTTTTCTCAAGTTTCGGTGCATGGTAAAGTGTTTCATTTGGTATTTAGAAAGATAAGGTGCTTAGACAGATTTAGTATTAGGCAAATTTTTGACACAAAAAGACATCGCCAAATAGAGCACTTGTTACGTGTGTTTAGGTGTTACTTGTTAGGTGTTTACTTAATTTGTTACGTGTGTTAAGTGTGTTTAGTGCAATGTGCCGACAATGCGAAGGTTTGAATATTATCAGTGTAAAAACAAATTGAAAGTAAAAACTCATGATCTATAGTGCGCGTGACGGAACGAAATAAAGAGGAAAAGATAGTCCCCGTGTTACAGCGAAAATCAGCAGCTTCATCTCGTTTAATAAACCATCCCGTTTTAGTTTTAAATGCATGAGCATTTCTATGCCTACCAAATGAGAAATTTGTCCGTCCGTCACGTAAGACGAATGCAATGGCTCATAACCACGTAAGGCAGAGGCTACAAGCGCTCAGCGAAGTGAAGTGAACAGCGCATACATTAATTCAGATCACCCATACAATGCACAGAACAGCACACGTTTCAATAAAGAACAAGTGCAAAACAAGCATCCGAACCATGAATAAACATTGCATGCTCCCTCAGCAATTGTAGTGGTGGTTTTGTAACAGCTTAGCTGGACATCCAGGTTGATAAGGACCGATAATAGTTCGTAAGGGTCGGATCGTGTTCGATAAGGTTGATAACGACCGATGAGGGTTTATAAGGGTTTACGCTGGTCGAATCAAGTTTCATAACATTGATGATGACACCGGGCAGCGTGGGGATTGGCAAGCGGCCCAATGCTTCTGCATACTTAGGCAACTCCAAGAGGAGGTTCTGCGTGATTTCGTTTTTCAGTTCGGAAGTATAACTAAAATCTTGCGTGCCTGTTAAGTGTACGCAAATCTCGCACGTTATACGCGAAGGTAAGGTTGTGAAGGTTTGAGAAAGTGGAGCCGCAACCGCTGAAGGGCCTGCTGTGAGCCACACGATTGCTTAGCTGAGCAAATTGGTAATCTCTTGAGAATACTTCTCGGAGCCCCGCTTTGTCGGGAATATTTCCTCTCGCAAGGTGACTCTTACAATGTCCTCGTAGCGCAGCAAAACACTGGTCTGACGATCGTTCGGACATGACAAACCTGATTCCGGGCTTTTAAATGCAGTCGCACCAAATCGCTTGGAAATACGAAGGAAACATACAATGCGTTTGTTTCTCCACAAACTCAGTCGTACTGTGGGGAAACAAGCTTCTAGTTTATGGCAGCGGTATTTCTCGTACACGTTTTTTTTTATTATTGTGAAAACAGTTATATGTACACTCCAGGCGCATTTACGCCGACGTCATCCGCGTCGCCTTCGCTGTCGCCGCGATGTTCCATGTGAAGTCCGACTGCGATAACATCGCGGCCGGATGTCGTATGTTGCCGGTGCGAGTGGAAGCGTGCCAGATTCACCTTAGAAGCCTGGTGGCTCAATCTCGAAGGATATGAAAAACGGCGCACAACAATGCCGCAAGCAAGCACGTCTCGCTGTGTATTGTGTGTATTACACGGACAAACAGGTGCACGCAGAACATCAACTCACCACTCTCGGGTTGCACTAAATGCTGAAGAAATTAAACATTCACTGTTAAGATCACCGTGTGCCATCGTCAGTCAAAGCAAACAGCAGAGAAAGCTTCGCTTACTCTGCTTACCACACTGAGTCGGATCCACATAATTTTATTGCGATTGCAAATATATGGGCACTCCAGGCACATTTCCGCCGTCGTCGTCGACGTGATGTTTCGTATAATGTCCAAGTGCGATAACATTGTGGCTGCGCGCCGTATGGTATGGGTAAAGTGAAAGCGTGAGAGGGTGAGCAAAGAATGGTTGCTCAGTCTCGCGTGCGCAAGGGAGGAAGGCGGGGAAAAAGCGCCCCGTCTTCCATCGCGCACAAGGCCGCAGGGAAAGTGGGGGACGTTTTACTCCCGTGGCGGCTACGTATAACGCGGCTGAGCGCGGCCGCGCGGCCCCGATCTAGAAAACCATCTGCACTGGGTACTAAGTCTAGGCGGGCCGATGACTGGGACCCTATAACGTAAAACTATTCCAATCTGTTTTCCTTCTAATCACCTGATGTCCAATTTACGTAACCGCCAACGCAAGCATCGGGCGGTGACTCGCAGCGTTGTTTGAGAAGGCTATTGAAACGCTCTCCTATTTTATAGGAGGTCACATGTTGTTTGCTTTCAAAAGGAATAGCATTGCCTAACTTAACATATATTTCTTACCTGATTGGCTGACCAAGGGCGATGAGCACGCAGAAGTGGAGGGGGTAACGTGGGGCCGGGCTAGCGCAGTGAAAGTAGATAACCTGATGAGCAGGGTGTTGCCGGCGTCTGCGTTTGCCCTGCTTCTTCTTACTTAGCTTTCGGTGTCTGCTATAAAATCACGTCGGCGTGCAAAGGAAACCTAACAATGCAGCTAAAACGAATCTTCAGTGAAGAAAATTTGACATAACGATGTCGTTTTCGTGCTGAAAGGACTCGACAACCATATAATGTCACGCAAAATTTTTAATATAGGCAAATAAATTCATTCTCCACGGCAGCTCCGACTAGCCAGTGCCAGAGCGATCGGCGGGTACCCACCTTCTATTGATGTCGGAACGGCGCAGTGTCCGGCTATTAAAAAAAATTAAGTTTTGATCGGCGTAATAATGCATCTTTAATGCGTACAAGCCACCTTAACGCAGTGATTTTTCACGGTTTTTGGACGTCAGGTGACAGACAGGCGAAGTGGACGCAGCCCGAAAACTTTTGACCAATTGCGGATGGCTGATGGTAAAAAGGCATAGAATCGAAAAATAATATTTTTCTGTTGTTCGGTCTCACATGCATAATTAGTGTGCACACGTCATATAAGAGTGAGTAGCTCTCGCGGTTTTTTAACAGCGGAGCTGTTTAAGCCGAGCGTTAGTCCGTAACCTGCGGACAGAAATTGTGGGCCGATCCTGGCGGTAGTGCAGAAAGGGTCCAAGCGCAATGACACATAGCTCTGTGAACTGGCGAAGCTGAGCCTGGATAAGTCTAGCTAAGCATGGTTGGGACTACTTAAGCTTAGTCTCTCATCAATAGGCAATCGATAGTCAACCAGCAACTAATCGATAATCGATAAATGATCAATAAATTCCGGAAAATGCTGGGGATGAATTGGTAGTGCTTAGCCTAGCCCAAAAGTCAGGCCAAGCTAGGTGCCCATCAGCTCTGCTTTCTCTGTAGCATTGCGCCTCCCGTGCAAGCTACGCTAATATTTTTCCTTTACGTTGCGTGAAAGACAAGTGAAGTTGGGCAATCATGGAGGCCTGATTGCAAAAATAGAATAGAAGCAGTTTGGAATAGCTTTTCGTTAAAGTGCCCCTGATGCCTTCGTGTGCGGTGTATTCTCGGCGCAATTAGTTAGCGTTGCAGCTAGAAGTAGCACGATGGACAATTCGCTCGCTGTTGCTGCCACTCTCCCCTACGCCATCGTTTTGACAGTGAGTGTCCGCGCTTATCGAGAGAGATGTGCTCGTTTGTGATTGTGCGCGCGTGACAACGTGCAGGTTAATTTAGTTAGTAAGCGAATGTTTACAGCCGTTTATGCAGCTGATAAAACGCTAACCTTAGTTTGCACAGCTGTCTAATAAATTTCTGTCGCAATGAGTGATTCGCCTGTCGGGCGAAATTGACCTTATTGTTAATATTATTGTAGTTAATATTATTATTACTTATTACGCTCAAGCCAGGCGCAATACACATAAAAGTTTCGAATACAGGCGCAGTTCTGTCTTCTTGCGACTGAGTGCCGATAATTTTTTTCGAGCAAATGGGGCACAGCGTGTCGTTTACAAAAAGGAGCTTGGTGTCTGCCACTGCGGATACGGTGGCATAGACATGTTGTAAATCCGGTTTTCTATTGGATGGCGCATATCAGCACGCAGAAAGAGAATTTCGGGTGGTGGGTCGATTCCTTGTTGGAAAAATGGATATATTCTCTCGCGCAAGCCGTTGCTTTAAAAGTGAATCCAAAGTACAAGTGCCGAAAAATGGTGGTATTAGGTAGTGTGCGCTCTTTCCCGTCTCTTGTTGTTTTCTTCCTGTTTGTTTTGGGCAGCGTCTCAATACATTAACGTAAGGTCACTGTCTCGTTCGACGAAAACACCTAAACATTTTTGCAGTAGGTAGAGTCATCTGCGTTCGGCGTTCTTAGAAGTAGTCCCCTTCCGAGGTGATCAAAAAGCACAGTGCTACTTCATCTTTCTTTTCCTTTTATTAAACGTGCGACATTTAACGGTAGTGCGCGAAGGCAAGTATTACAAGCTTTTGCACTGTAGTCGTTTTTTATTGAAAGCTGCACACGTGGCTCCATTCTCGTGCGGCCGAGACGTGGACTGTCAGAGTATGGTCATTTATCGGACAATGCCAGGGCTACTACTTTTATTTTCTTGCCAAAGAAACGTCCAACGCCCCTAGTCGGTCAAATAACAGTCATAACCTTACCACAAACAAGACAAATTGGCTTTGTGCTTTTGAAAGCGGATAGTGATAGTCTATCAACTCTTTGTCTTTGGATCTTAGCACTTGCTTTCTTTCAAGCCCATACTGCCCTAGAAAAAAGTCGGCAGAATTTTTTTTTCTGGTTACAATAAGCATTCTCAATAGGAAGTTAACATTTTCGACAGTATTCGTCTTCTACCGCAGTGCGACGTGTGTGGCGGCGTTGTGTAGAGATTTGGGGAAAAAGCGGTCAAATACGATATTGAGCAGCTGACTGCTGCACTCTCGTTAAATGCTAAACGCTTTTTGGGTGGCATGACACCATTTACACACCCTTATATTGTCATTTTCTTGGTACATGAAAAATTTGTGCTCTTCAAATGAATGTTCTATGGTGTAAGTGCTGCATTGTTTTGCTTCTTTTATTTAATGTACTAAGCTTGAAAATGCCGCTAGTCAGACATAATAGAGCACAGAGAAAAGGCCCAACTGCACGCGGCATAGTCTTATCCTTACAATAAATTCGCAAACGAGACAGATCATGAATCCAACTACAAAATGATATCTCGCACCAAAGGAATGTGGGAAAACCACTAGGATACACTAAGTTCGACAATATTATTGTTAACAGGTGTTTCAAGGGTGACGCAAGGCGACAACTGTTGCATATGACGGCGTGCATACGACTAGACCATCAATAGAATAACATGACTTTAGTGAACCAAGAACCAATATGCAGGCCATGCGGTAAAACTTTATTATAGGAACACATTTTCAGCATTGTTCATACAACTCACCGCTTGAAGCCTGTGTATATTTGCCTGTGTATATTTGGTATGTATATGTTTTATTGATGCATGGCCCACTTTGGTTATGACCCTGCGTAACACCGTGACTAAATTTTGCCTCATCACACGCACATTTAAGCCTTCTTGAAAACAGAACCAGGACGATTCAGTCAGTGGAACAGCCTTTCATTTATTTATCACACAGTCCCATATTCGCTCGAGGAGGATTATAGCGGGGAGCATGTATACACGCATTAAAACTTTTTTCAAGGTAACATTATAAGAAGTGATGCCCAACCCAAACAAGATCTAAAACAGAGTAACAAAGCACCAGCGGCGGAATTCACAAAGCTTTTCGATCGTAAGTGCTGCACCATATTGGCTGACACCTGCTTCTGCGAACAGATTTAGCCTGAGAACGTTTTTGTGAATCCGGCCCCAGTATGTAGCATACAGTAGTTACCATGAGCCTAAAAGAAAACGATTTTTAAATTAAAGGCGTGTAAAATTGTTATACATTACCAGGAATTTAGGACATCGCCGAACAGCGCCTCTAGCGGCCGCCTCTGAAAACATACGCGTTTTATACGGGAGAGCGTCGTTTTTTTCCAAATAACTAATCATAGAAGCCATGTTTTAAAATATTCCCGTGGAAATAGGCTCTTGGCGCTTAGCCCGAAATAACATGCAAGTGGTACCATTACTTACGGCAGAAAACTCGTTCCAAATTGTGGGCGAAGTTTCAGTTATGGGAGTCTATTGAAAAGCCAAAATTTTGGAGGATTTTTTGGCAAGTAAAAAGCAATTTGCGATGAACCTATTGCATTGACTGACGTATTCCTGGGGATTTATGAACTTCAATGATTTATCAACTTCAATGAATCAGCTTTCAGCTAGTTGCAGCAGCAGCTCTTGAAATGGCAAAGAAGTCGTTCCAAAATCGCAGTTTTCATAACAAGGTCGCGGAATTTATTGTGGTACATATATAAACCTAGTTTTCGCCAACAGCAGCATTTCGAAGCGGTAGCCGAGCGTGTTGAGCGACCACAGATCAAGATCACTGATAACCAGGATCGTGAGTTCGCAGGTTCGAAGCCAGCTGTACCGCGCTTCTTCTTATCACTTTGTCGCTGCTTAGTTTGGCAGTTTTTCCACCCGATGGCATATTCCGAAATGCAGGACATTTGGTTACGGTTCTTGTTTAGTTTCTTTCTACTGTACCAACGTCTTCCTAAAACAATATCTGGCTGGTTTAGAGAACATGCGAACGTGTTTCCAATCATCTTTTGCACTTTAGGTATATATTATTTTGCAAAATAAACCCAGGTAACGTGTTTTGAAAGTACATTTCTTTCTTAAGGTGGATATTTATGAAGACATTACTAAGAAATATTCTGCCTTTTCAGCTACGTCTTGGGAAAGGCGTGTTTTGTGCAACTATTGTGCGGCTTGAAACGTGCCACAAAAATAAATAGCGCCCAGTGTGTGCAATTAAAAGACACAGAAGTAGAAAAGTTGGCTGCAGCCCCAGACGTAGTATTTTTACAAAGGAATGCAGTTGAAGCTATTTGACTGAGTGCATTTGCATTATATCAAAGCAGAATTTTTGCGTATACCTGACCTTCAGTGCAAATGAAGGCTATCCGAATTAATGCACAAGCTTGTTTGCTTAGTACAAACCAGTACCTCGAAACATAAACATTCTACCCTCAATATGCAGCGCACGTGTCCTATCATTTGAACCATTCCCATATACCTTCACAAAATTCCAGAAATACTAAAAGTCTTCATATCCTTTTACCCTTTTACAACAACTTACGCAGAGGAGTATTGGAAATTATGAGAAAAGACTCTGGGACGTGTTAATGTAGCCTGTCGTGTAAAAATAGAGAACGACTCCAATCACAGACCACACCCTTTTTGAATTATGCCCACAAAGTTGTGCAAGAAGACACTGTTTTCGGCTACAATTACCGAAGTTGCCATATAGCATTCTGCTGTTCTGTTCTTGACTAACTCTATTGCTGAATCAGGTCATAGCACCATGATATGATTACTGGTGCAATTCTTTAGTAATTATGTGCGAATATTCTCCTACCCTAAATTTAACGTGTTTGAATAACTGAAGAAAAATGAGAAAGGACCATGACGGTTTGCAGAAATGTTCCTTTATTATAATCGTTTATGACCCATATCGGTACGGTCGTTTTGTCATGATCACGCCAGGGTGCACTGAGCATCATTTATCATTTTGTCTACTGCCTATAAATAAAATACAAAAGTGTCGTTCCTTGTGTGTGAGTAGCACAATGGCAGTTGAACCTTTGACATGGTCCTACTAAGCCAAACCTTTCCTTTTCTGCCATGGTGCCACAGGAGATGTCAATTTCACACTTTATTTTCGCCCCTTCAGTTTCCTAGAAAGCATAGGGAGGTACACAAGACGAATAGGCGAAATTTTGAAGTAGTCCTGAGATTTCAGTAAAATTTCATAGGCAATGTTATTATCCTTTATTTGTTTACAAATTTATTACACCTCATTGGTGATAATAATGACACTACATAGTAGTTCAGTTCTTATACTTAATACATCATGCCTGAGATGGCTGTCCTGAAAATTAACCAGGTGTAAGCATTGCATGACGTTGCCTGGAAGGCCATTCATTAAAAAATATGTGCAGAATAAAGAAAATACAAGTGTTCAATGGCACCGTCACCGTCAAAAGTTTATGCGGCCGAGATTCTGCCAATAGGTTCATTTTCAACGCAGCTACGCCCACAGCCAGTAAAAGTATGCAAAACTTTTGTTTACTCTAGACTAGTATACGCTGTAAATCCGAATGCCACGATGCGTGCCTCAGGCGCAGAAATATAATATTTTTTCAGCTTGAGGCATGCGAAAGCTTTGGACGCTGACTATACGTTCTGAAGGCCAGGCTGCTTTTTAGCTTATACGTGATGACAAGCGCCGAGCTCTTGATGATGGAATATTAGAGCGTAGAATTGTAGAACTTGTGCAAGGTCAGGTGACTTCACGACGCAAACCTAGCGATAGAAGCTCAGCATGCTTTTTGTTTATTAACACTGATGATAAATGAATACTCAGAGTAAATTAATGTTACTGCCCGTTTCTGGACAGACTCGAGTGTAATGCATACGTTCTATATCACTGAAGGTTCCATGCTAATTCCATACAGGGCATTCATATTCTAATTTTGGCCTGTCTTACGCCTACCGAATCTTTAGCAATGAGAAGAGGTAGGCAATTGCTTCTTGGGATGTAGCCGAGGCCATGGTAGATGTGATTAGTAATGCGGTATATGTGAGTAGGCTGACGGGATTACATGAAGTACGCCAACGTACCTAGGTTAAGTCACGGTGGAAATTACAGAGCCCTTTATTGTATATATGTTGAAGTCATGTGAGAGTGTCTCTGCTAAAAAGTTATGTTTGATATCACGACTGAATAGCCTTCTGTTAAGCTGTTGGTAAAAATACTCTGTACGAAGTTCAATTGTGGTTTAAACTGCAACGTTATCAGCGTTTCCAAAAGAAAGCGACTACAAGTCCATCTTTCTCGGGCGTTCATTTCACCTAGGGTACCACTGCCTGACTCGTGACCTTTATATATTTAAATCTGCCCCGATGAGGTTAGTTACGTTGCGGAAAAAATAAATACCCTTTCTAAAAAATGAACCATCACATGCTTCCCGACAAAGTGCGGTACGTTGGCGCAAGTCGTCATGTGTGATCACGATAAGAACGACCACCCGTCGTTAAAAATGACTTGTCACTCCCCGGTTTTTCTTTTTTTTTTTTTGTCAAGGACGCGACAAACCCGTAGAAGGGTAATCCCGACTTTTGCATGATGCTTGAGACTTTTCTGGTTCCGGACGAGCGCGTTCTTTGTGTATAATTCAGGCGCCTGGCATCGAAAGGCTTACACCTTTAAACAGCGAAAGGCTTTCACAGTCACTTCGGTAGCTCCACGGAAAACGCGGAAAATCAGTCCACTTTCAGCATAAGCGCTCTGACCCAAGACACATATTTGCGAGAAAGGAGCTCCATTATTACCCATAGCGAGAAATGTATCCACAAATTACACCTCATTATACCGATGTGTTTATGAGCCGCACTCTGGTGCCTGTATTCTGTATTATGACAAAAAATATAGTTTGTGCAGTGTCAGTAGCCTAAACGTAAAACAGGAAATTGAGGTCATCACAAAGACTGTCATATATCATAAATTGCAAGAAAAAACAAACTAAAACTGTACTTCATAATACTCGCAATGCAAACTTTGATGCACCCGCCGGGGTGGCTCAGTCAGCTAAGGCGTTGCGCTGCTGAGCACGAGGTTGCGGGATTGAATCCCGGCCCCGGCGGCCGCATCTCGATGGAGGCGAAATGCAAAAACGCCCGTGTGCTTGCGTTGTAGTGCACGTTAAAGAACCCCAGGTGGTCAAAATTAATCCGGAGCCCTCCACTACGGCGTGCCTCATAATCAGAACTGGTTTTGGCACGTAAAACCCCAGAAAGAAGAAGAAGAAACTTTGATGCATGTGATTCATTTCAATTTCCTATCTGTTCCGACCCGCCGTGGTTTCTGAGTAGCTATGGTGTTGGGTTGCTAAGCACGAGGGCGCGGGATCGAATCCCGGCCACGGCGGCAGCATTTCGATGGGGGCGAAATCTGAAAACACCCGTGTACTTAAATGTAGGTGCACGGTAAAGAACCCCAGGTGGTCCAAATTATTCCGAAGTCCCTAACTACGGCGTGCCTGATAATCAGATCGTGGTTTTGGCACGTAACAGCCGATAATTTAATTAAAATTTTGAAACCTAGATGTTGCTAATCGTAGTGTTTAGGGGAAATAAACATGCACTCTTAGCGCGTGCAGAAACTTCGTCGGTTTCTAGCGAGGGGAGCTTCGCGCCGTGACACAGCAGACCCCTTCAAGCATTGACAGTGCAGCATGCTGCCGGCCGAAATATACGGGCGGTGGGGTGAAACTCGGATGTGGCAGGGGCTGCCGTTGCAACGCGAGGATAATTGGATGTGACGGACGTTCGCGCCGAAAATTAAAAAGATTGTTGATAATAAAGCGACAGCTGTGCACTATGACATAGCCAAACATGGCAGGTTTTATTGGTGGATCATGAACGCTATGACAGAGAAGGTTTACTGCAAAGCGTTATATGGCGGGCAGAGGCGCGGTGGGGTTTAAAGCGATAGCCCTGTGGCGGCACATGGGCAAAAAAATTGTACCTTAAGTATCCTTACGTGATTTGAATGCGAAAGCATTATGACTCCTCTTAGCCATTGCCAATAAAGACTTCTTAAGTATTACAACCTGTTTGCGATCCTTCCTTTGCTTTCTTTTCTCTGCGTTCATTAATCACCAGACCACAACCATTCAGAACTCATCGCCAAGTAGGTACGAGTTGATATGGTGATCCACTTTAATCCACCTTAACCAAATTTAATTCCAGTTTACTTCAGCTTAATTCACTTGACTCCACCTTAAGTCACCCTTCTCTAACTTGTAACTTTATTTCACTTCACTGTAATTCACCTTAATTCACAATAACTACCCATAATTACTACTAATTAACGTCGTCATACCGTTTACTATCTTCTCTATTACTACTGATTTCATTCAAGACGCTGATGAAGTCACATTGACTTTTGATACCACTCGTTGTGGATGACGTCGGCTTTTCTGCCTCATGGCTCATCTAATGCTTTCGCATTAATGACTACTGTAGACGACAACGGTCCGTCTGTACGGCGCAGAGTAAACAGCTTTCCCACTTTCATTGCGATTTGCGCAGCCCCGGTGCGCAGCGTCCCGTCAGGCTCAGAGTTGCTGCAGATAGTTCTTGCGCGGCGACGAGGGGGACCGTGTATACTGCTCGAGTGCACGCGATAGGAGTGAGACCGCTGCTCCGGCCTTAGCGGCCAGATGTTCTTCCTGACGCCGTGGTGGGAACGCGCCTTTGCCGATACGGATGGCACAAGAGCTGAAGCAAGTGGTATACCGGCGTTGTTTCCGCCATGTTCTCTGCTCTGTACCGAGTAGAACGACTTATATCGCTTGTCACGGCGGACAGCGGCGGTGCCGGTGGCGCGAGGAAAAGAGAGGCCCTGCGTATTCAGGTGCACTATCCATCACCAGTACACGGGAGCCCAAGCCCAGAGTCCACTAAAGTTTCTTAAGAGATTTAATAGTGGAGAAGTGGTTTATGGTAAATGAAAAAAAAAATAATCACGATAAGTAAGCCAAAGAATGTTGATTCCACTGTCAATCTGCATCAAATCGACAAATTTAACACATGAAAACTTTTCTATAATCGCAATGGAACATTCGCATCACTTATGCTAAAACACTGCGTTGGATCTCATGTAAAGCTGTCATTGTTGTGGTACTTTCTCTATAATAATTATTTATTAATAATGTAATAGTAGTAGCAGTAGGGGTAGTAGTAGCAGTAGCAGCACTGATGGGACTTCAGACCACCCCCCTCCCCCCCGAAATTATTTCGTGCTGGCATGAACCGCCGACCAGAACAACCACCGGCGCCGGGAATAATTCTGGATTTTGTCCACAATGTCCTTTTCACGCTCGAAAACAGATTTCGGCACGCACATTGCGAACTCGGGCTGGATTTCGTCGCAACGCCCTCTGCACCTGAACTCGCATAACGCAAGGAGCCCCATCCGAGCACAAACTTTCAAGGGTTTTTCGATAGCGAGCGGGCGCGTTGCGGCATTTCGCAGCGGCCGCGGAATCTACGGAGCGCATGGAATTCAATTCCGAAACTTTATGGGTATAAAGTTCTCATAAACTTATGACGCGAAAGGTGCACTCACATTTCCAAAGGCGTGCTTTAGATTTTCAATTCTGGAACTTTATGGGTTTAATGTTCTTATAAACTTGAGCTAACTGCGCGCACTGGAGCCCTCGTGTCCAAGCCGTTTCAGAAATGGAAGGCCGCGCTCGCAATCTTCCACACCAGAACAACCACCACACAACAACACACACGAAAATACTAAATATGACCGTGACTGCCAGCTGGCAGCTGATAATTTTCACCAAACATTTTCAGGAAGGGCGACCGATGTGATCAATCAGGTGGACCAGGGCAGGCAAAGTGAAACAAGAGAACACAGAAGAAAGTTAACGATTGAGGCGGTTCTTTTTTTGCGGACGACAAGGTCTGGCTCTCCGTGGCCATAGGGACAGTGGTCCTATGGATTTAAGCAAATCCCCTCTGAAAATATTGGTATTTTCAGAGCGCTTCTTCATTTGCGATCTGATTCTGGAGCTAGATATCTGAAGAACCATTTGGATTTTGCCCCAGTAATACCTCGCATTTGAGCCCAGATGTACAAAACCAAATTATAGAAATTTGTGGTGAAATTATCAAAGAAAGCCTAGATGCAAAAGTAAATGGTGCAGGCCGCTTCTCCATATTTGCTGACGAAACGACGGATATTTCCGGTATCCAACAGTTTACTGTTCGTGCAAGGTACCTAAACAAGGATGCCAACGAGATCGAAGGAGTACTTTTAGGTTTTAGCACCGGAAAAGATGCCCTCTCTCAATGCAACTGCAGGTTCTATGTAAATGTGTAGAAACGGCTTCAGATTCTAGCCACCGTTCCAGTGACCACTTCAAGCGCAGATAGTATATCTTTACCATGAGATTAGAAAAACTACTTGCGCTCTGCAATGTCTGAGGAACACATGGTTAGGCAGGCAAAGTAAAATACGAGAAAACAGAAGAAAGTTAACGGCCTATTTTTGAGGCGGTTCTTTTTTGCGGACGACAAGGTCTGGCTCGACAAGGGTGCCGACGTCCACAGAGACGTCGGCATCAACGTGTCCGAAGTCATTGACCGCTTCACTAAACTTCCCCGCCGAGTGAAGTTTGTCCTTTAGATTGGGAAGCGGCAAAAATCAATGCAAGTAAAGGTTCTGTTCCTTCAGGTCCATAAACGCGTAATTATGAAAACGTATGACTGTTCATTAGTTTGTAAAACCGCAGAAATTATCGCCGTTTGTTCAAACAGGTAGCATGATAATCAAAGCTATCGTGTGAAAACGAAAATTACGAGGACATCAATAACCAATTTTTACCGACCTTGTTTATTGAAAGCCGGCCCTCGCGGCGCTTCCCAACAAACACACTCGGATATTGGGTAGTTTAACTTGCCGCATCATCTGTGGCTTTCGTTTGGTCTTTTCTTTCCTTTTTAGCTACCCGCTTTTACTTCTGTTTTGAGCCGAAGCAATACCCTCCCTTAGTTTTGGGTGCAGAAAATTTGTCGCCGCTTTGCAGGCAGTTAAATTACACACTTTCGTACTGATTTTTGCATTATTCCTATATTATCTACCCATATGGCGCTGTCGCGACCGCCGCATGGCCCAAGTACATATCACGAGTTCCTTTCAGACACAGCGCAAAAAAGTACGCACAACACACACGAAGACACGACAGACGCGGACGAGCGCTACTACCAACCGTTTATTTCAGTCAGCAAACCCTCCGATTTATAAGGCGAACCACGTACACCAGTGTCACGCCCCTTTCCCATGCAAGGTGATAAAAAGGAATCTAAAAAAGTTAACAGTACTATGTCCCTCAGGTAACAGAGTTCAAATAGTTCAGTTCGGCACTGTGGAAAAGAATTGACGCTTCGCTTATACAAATATCTGAGTTCTTGTGGATGTAGAATGCTTCTAGAGCCACTCGAGCCGTGTAGTTTGTTGATTTGCCTAAGATAGTGGTTTCATAAAATCGTGCCTCGCAACCACACGTAATGATGTGGGCAACCAAATGTGCATACCTGTCCTCTTTTCTTTTCTTAACGTTTAGCGCATGCTGCCTTAGCCGGTCGTTTATGCACCGTTCGGTTTGGCCGATGTACACCTTCCCGCACAACAAGGGGACGGAGTATACCACTCCTGTCGCACACCCCACGAAGCGGCTATCTTGGCTTGTTTGGCAACCTTCTTTCCTGTCACCCCAAATTCGAGGGCAGAGCCTGGATAGCTTATTAGGAGCCGTGAAGACCACATGAATACGCTGCCTGTTCGCGACCTTCTTCAGGTTGTGCGAGACCTGATGCATATAACTCATGGCTACGGGTGTCACCATCCATCGCTGGGTCGCAGCCCTTTCCGCTCCAGCTCTGTTCTTTACCCTCTGCAGGATAGACTCGGCCACCGGAACAACAAGCAACTGAGGGAATCCCGCTGCTAAAAGGCGACCCAATCTGATTGGGAAAGCTTTGCTGCATTGAATGCGGGCATGACTTACGGAGCGCATCATCCAGACATTGTAATGCGATGCCCCTTTTTACTATTTTAGAGTGGGCAGAGTCAAAAGGCAGGAGACACTTCTTAACCCGTGGGAGGTACTCTCAGCAAACATGGCCTACACTAAATTTTAGCCTGAGATCCAGGAATTGTAACCCCTCAGTTCCAAGCAATTCATGAGTGAAACTCAAACCCTGCCCAGCTTGAATAAAAACATCTAAAATACTCCCAAGGGCAGTGAAACCGTCCTCTTTCTTTAAAAGAATTAAAAAGTCATCGACGTACCGAAGCACTTTGAATACCTTCCCCCCATTAAAAGCCAAATCAAGCGCACTGTCAATTATGTCGCATAGAATCGGAGCCACGCAAGACCCAATACACATTCCTCTGCGTTGCAGAAAATGCTGCTCGTTAAAAGCAGTAAATGTTACACTAAGATAAAATTCTAAAAGCGTGAAATTATGAACCGACAACAAGCGGAGTTTTGGAAATCGCATTCGCAACTCTGTTCAATGCACTTCCTAACAGCAACTAAAAGCTTATCTTGAGGTACTGAATAAAACAAGTCCTCAACGTCCACAGACAAGCCATAATCTATACTCTCGTTGTGTTTCACATATTCAGCGACTTCTTCAGATTTCCTCACGCGGAAAGGATCAACAACCGTGAGTTACTTAAGGCTCTTCAGTAAAAACTGACTAACCTTCTTTTGCCAAGCCCCCCCTTCGCTCACAATGGTTCTGAAAGGGACATCTGCCTTATGTGTTTTTGCAGAAAAGAAAACCTTCAGACTGTTCCCCTTACTATTTCTAATAGCACTAGCAAGAACATTCAATTCCAAGTTCTTACAAAATTTGATGAACTTAGTCTTAACCCTCACTGCACTTTTTTTAAACAGCCACAAAGTTCTTGTCCACTGCCGCTTGGGTTTTTTCATTGAACATGCCTTTCGGCATCACAACAAATCCACCTTCCTTGTCAGCTTCTAGTAGAACCAAACTGTTCTGCCAAACTGAAAGTAACTATGTTAGACCAACTAGCCCAACAGGCGGTCCTTCTGGAACATATCACGATTTCTGAGATCATAGTTTTGTTCTTGCCGGGATCGTCTGTCTTTCTATGCGTAAAGCTACTACTATGTGTGACTGCGCAACATGTCTATTTGTCTTGTTTGACGCATTACATACAGTGACGTTTACTTAAATACGTAGATTTATTGGATACTTATACATATATTTAAACATCATGTTGCGAGGCTTTGTGTATACAAACAGTGCATTTTGTTACCAGTGACACTTTTGTGCCCTTTATCAACTTGTATCTTCGCACTTGTATATTCCATTCTATTTTCGCAATTCTAATCTACATCTTGCAGAACTCCTGCTTCTTTTATGTACTCACTGCTGCGACTATATTATCGGTGTAATTACAATACACGACCGGTAACAACTGCTCATGCGCAATCTATTGCAACGAAGGACAGCGCCATTGAGGTTTTTCCCTGGCCGTTGCATATGTACAGTCACGAGCAAAAGTTTGTGGACCAAAGGTATGGTATGATGCTTTATAATATAAAGCTTTATTACGGTCCCTCGGAACGCGCGTCAGCACGTAGCGGGCCGCTCCCACGTCGGTACAGAAAGGCCTAGCCTCTCTGCTGCCACGATTTTATTTTTTTTCCTTCGCAGCCTGGGTATTCCGGCTGAAATCAAGAGCGCAAGCCTACGTGCGCGTGATGGACCAATACAACGTATTAAGCCAATTCGGGGCCGTGCAGCTGCGCTTGAATATATTTAAAATTTTTGCTGATGCCATGGTCTCCAAACTTCTGCTGGCGACTGTACAAAAAAGTAAACAAGGTTCTTTAATGACAAAGATTTATCAAAATAATTGTGCCCAACTTGTTCTTTTCGTGGCCTTTACGTTTTTCGCACCAGCTGTATGCACTGCTTTGCTGGTTTGGAATTCTATTTTATTCTGATGTTATAAAGTTGGTGTGATAATTTCATTGCTTATTAAATAGACAAAAAAACGCGGAAGCATTGATATCAGTTACTTCTGCCACAATTTTTGGGACATACGAACATATTCTTTTATGAAAAAATACATAGTTTACTTGACAGTGGGTAGCATTCGGTAGTTTGTTTGCAGCCTCTAATATACAATGACATTGGCAATGGAAATGCAGTTATTATTGATGTATTTTATCCCTCGACAAATTCTATCGGGAGGAGGCCGCGCTGCAACGTGAGCCCCCCTCTCCGAAAAAAATTTCTGGCTATGCCACTGTGCAGTGAAGCAGGTCTTCGAACACTGACCAGTTACAGATGATTTTCTGCATTGACACCCGTCGCTTACCAAGAACTTATAAAAGGTGTTCGGCTGAAATGTAGCAAATTTTCTATACAAAGCCACGAATTTACTTTGTTCACAGGAACCTCCCTGAGAAAACTGACGTCAATCCGAGCTTTTGTTGACGTGGTTTTACTCTTTGCGGTGTCGGCCATTTTCGTTATGGCGCGGTTTCGCCAAGGTCACTGCCAATGGCACCGAAAATATAGCCATGCACCTAAGGCTTTCGCCTTCGAAAAACAGAAATTCCGTGGCAGTGAACATAACTCGATCAGGCACCTGCACGCAAATGCGCAAAGGACTCGTAAATTGAGGCCAACCGAGATTAAGGGTGTCAATCATGCGAATGCATATCCTGAAACATGCGCCCATCGCGACCATTTAGCAAGCTTACATTATTATTTTAGAATCAGCTTTCGAGAAATGAAGTGACAAAAGGGCATTTTTGCTTTTTTGATTCGATCGGACAAAAAGTTCGACGAGGAAAAGATGGACGGAAAGAGAGGGGGGGGGGGGGGGGGGCGGAGGCCGCTCTTTCAAGATTCTGCACCCGCTTTCTCGAAGCGGGGCTGAGCCTCTAAACGACTATCAATAGCAGCAAAACTGCTGATTCACAGTAGACTAGCTGGCCGCTCGTCTTATACGCGCGGCGGTTATCAGATCAGTTATTCCTGATTCGCGCTCGTCCATGCTTGACGGTGAAAGCTGTTGGCGTGGTCCTTATTTTTATTTTTATTTTATTGTTACAACGTGTATTCTGTTATCGTCCAGTACACTTCGTGCGTCATCGCGCGAATTTCGAATCTTAAAGGTCCGTACGCCACGTGGTGTAAAACCTGTGAACTAAAGGCGATGTCCGGAATTGCTGGGGTTGCTTTCCACCATTGCCCGGGCATGCAGTGAGATCAAGGAAATGAAGGATGTAGTAAAGAACATAGGCGTTTGTTCCTGCGTTTGAAGTGTCCATTACAATAGAGAGTTTTGAAATAGGGGCCTCAAATGTTTGGGGCCCCAAAGAGCTTTGCGGATGTTAGCGTTGGGGCATGCAAGACTGAAGAGATTTAGAATAGGGCTTTGCGTTTGCGAATAGCGTCTTGCGCTTGCAGCGCCACTACGGTGTCAAAGAAAAACTATTATAAATATTAAAATAAACTATACCATTTAATGACAGGAAAAGTAATTTTGACTTTCGTGGTTTGGCGTTTAATTACAATTGAGAGGTTATTCTATTAGCAGCAAGCGATTTGTTGCGCCTAATTGTGAGTAACCAACTTGACGTGCCTTCACCAGCCAAGCTAATCCACGTTAGGCCTACGAGCCATGAAATCGACAATCGAATTCGGAATCAGCGGCGTCTAATGAATCAATCTTCATTACACACGTTAGTTGAGAGAAAACGATAACCGCAGTCACTTCTCTTAGCTTACGAACTTCACGCGTTACCACGAATCAAGCCAAGTTTGGTACTCGGAGAGCCGTCGCTACGATGGGTGCCGCCATGTTTGTTGACGCAAAGCTTTTGGGGCTGCTTTTGAGGCTCCCGCTTAATCGGTTAAATAGCTTGCCCAACGCAAAACCCAAACGCAGTTAGCGTCTCGCACATGCGCAGTGGTGTCGACGCTATTTATTTGGGTCCCCAAAACGTTTGGGGCCCCTATTCTAAAACTCTCTAATAATAAACAAAGGTGGAAAAAAAGCTCCACTTCAGTTGCACAGAAAAAGCTTACAAGAGACAAGTTAAAGAATTTTTAACGCAGGAAAATGGTTGTTTTGTAGGCCAGCACACAAGTCATCTTTAAGCACAGTACGCACGCATGATTTACGCAAAACAGTATTTATGCATATATGCAAGGAAAGCTGGTGTGCTGGTCACGTGACTCCTCCACTACAATGGCGACGAGGATGACTTTGCTGGCTATCCGATAAGGACTTCTGAGTCTTGGAACAGCAGGACGCCTTGGAGGTGGAGTGCACGCACAAGAAGGTCTGTTTGCGATGTCATCATCAGCCCTTTATCCTTTTGGGTAGCCGTGTGTTTTTCCAAAGTGCAACCTATTCGATTTGTGTTTAAGCAACACTAATATTAACGGGCTGTGTATTCAAATGCTATTTTTTGCCGATTTGTTATGAACATCTTAGAAAAGTTTTTCATCTTAGCATTCGCTGAAAAATTAAAGCATAATAAGCAAATGACCTTAATATAGATAGTGCTCTTCAAACAACATGGCCTATTTATCGCCGTCATTGTCTTCTGAAGACGCCGCGTAATCAACATCGAAGTTCTCTGAATAGTACTTGATAATAAGTTCTTGAATTTCTGCATCATTCAGAAAACATGCACACTTCTGTGCCGGTCATGTAAGAAAACTAGATGTGAGCAACATGAATGGTCGATATGCTTGTCCTGCCATCGGTCGTGTAAAATCAAAACCTTCCAGAACATTTTAGTTTAGCCAACTTCTAAGTAGATCAGTAGCCAGTCAACGGATGTATTTCACAAATTATCTCGAGCACGGCCAGGGGTGTAACATTGGTGACCAGGTAGTAGATACAGTTAAATCTCGATATAAGGAAACCGGTAAAATCGGAAATTTGCTTTACCATATTGAAATGTTGTTATATTGAAATTCTATCTTTTATGCAAATAAGTACAATCATGTGCACCGACACATTTTTTTTTAAATTTTGATCCTAGAATTGTCCTTCGCCGGATAATTCGAACTTGGCAAGTCAGCGCGCATGCGCCTGAACCTTATGAGTAACCCCAATAGCGACCACTTTAGTGGCAGTGCATGCCTGTCTCGGCGGAGCTTAGGGGACAGTGCATGTGTCGAATATACGGCATCTCCCGTTGAATACGCCTATTTCCGACGTCCTCTAGGAATTTTTGAAGCAATAACCGTAGCTTACAATGCCTGATTACGGTATTTACGTCATTTTAATGCGTGGCATTTCATTTGTTCAGAAAAATTTGTCCGAAAGTTGCCTGCGTGGTGCAATCAAATACGAAACCAAAACTGCGTTTGTATGCTTTACCGCATAACGCAAATGTACTGCGGTGAAGGTGGCTTTAAAAAAACGGCACTCATTGTGCAACGTATTCATCTTAAATTTCTGTGCGCAAACAAACAGGGACGAAGAAAAGGAGACACAAGACAAGCGCTCGTCCTTGTGTCTCCTTTTCTTCGTCCCTGTTTGTTTGCGCACAGAAATTTAAGAAAATGAATCTGTTCCAACTAGGCCGACTCGCAGTTATGCATAAGTATTCATCTTGCTAAAAAACCTGGATGCGCATCAAATGTCTAATTTGTTCAGCAGCTTTAATGTAATTTCTACGTTCGTTTTCTGCTGTAGACAAAAACAGTGGGTCTACATTTGATTCGGGTTGGTGTTAGATTCTGGCAAATACTACCAAATGAATCGGTGGTGTGTTTTTACATTTTTATGCATCCCTTCTAATACGACCCACTGGATAGCTCAATCAATTTTGTTGATCCCGTCAGGGTCGAATTAATGGAAGTCGACTGTATTGAGATTTAACTGTACTCATGCATGGCACTCAAAAGGTAATGAACTAATGTGAAGTGATAGAGAGACCCATTCCCACATTGTCCGAACAATGTAATTGTCACATTTGTCTGTATAGCAACCTTCGGGTGTATTCCAGTTCTGGGAAGCATTGAAGGCAGTCAACTCTGGTGGCCAAAAAGGCAGCCTTGAGCCTGAGTATTGTAGTGTATCTCTGCGGCTTGACACGTACTGCCTTGCATTGGAAAAACTAAACAAAATAATAAAAAAGGTAATATCACTACGTCTTAACATTTTTTCGTGAATGTAAGAACACATTCTGGCTGAATTAATCTAGAGGGGCACTATAGAAAAACACTAAATCACTTTAGACTTATGAAGCATTCTTTCAAAACACTCTTTTCGTTATTTTGTGGTCATAGATTGAAGTATTAATCTATTACCAATCTTTTATCGAGATAAGGAAGGTTCAGAGCTCTATTTCTTGATATACACTGATACCTCAGCACCGACGCATCAGTGGGACATCATGGGTTTTAAAGTACTTCTTGATATTTTGGCTGTTGGGGCTCAGTAACAGTTTTCGAAGCTTGACAAGTCTCCTTGTTTGGTACTCCTAAAATACAGTGCAACCCATTTTTTGTCAATAAATAATTGGCTAAGCCCCAAACTGGCGCCACTAACTCTTTTGTTACCACAGTAGAAATGTGCTCATTTTCAGTACTTATATGTTTTAACCTTTTATTTCGACACATAGTAGTCGCAACGTATACCGCGATACATAAAATTATAAGCTGATCACTGGTTTTTTGAATGGATGTATAGCAGTAATACTTGCTCTGACCATTCTTGAGGATTCTTATGTGAAACTTCAACGAAGCACCTCGAGGAACACGAATGAAAGCAATAATTTACTATTTTTAGTATAAGTACTGCGAGTAAAAAAAAAAATCTGAAATGTAGAAAATACGCACCCGGCTTCTAGTTTCCAACTTTCGTAAGTCAGGCCACGCAAAAAAAAAAATGGCTATGATTTGCTGGCGTCGATACTAGCCATAATGATGCCCATGCTATAGGGGAAAGCAGTAGCTTCGCAAATGTGAAAATGGGTAAGTTACTATTGTACCGAGAGCATTTGTTTATACCCATTGTAGCAGGCACCTGGTTTGTTTTCTGTTGCATTTTTTACGCTCGCGAAGCAATTGCGGTCAGGTCAGGGAGAATGTAGAAGCACAGGGGGGGGGGGGGGGGGTTACGACCCCCCCCCCCCCCCCTGTGCTACTGCGATGAAGAAATAGAACAGTTTTACGAAGATGTTGAATCAGCAATGAGAAAGGTGCAAACTCAGTATACTGTAGTCATGGGCGACTTGAATGCATAAGTGATGAAAAAGCAGGCTGGTGAGCAAGCGATTGGCAACTACGGCATAGATTCCAGGAACACTAGAGGAGATATGTTGGTAGAATTCGCGGAAAGGAATAGGCTCCGAATAATGAATACCTTCTTCAGGAAACGCAGCAACCGGAAGTGGACCTCGAAAAGCCCTAATGGAGAAACAAGGAATGAAATACATTTCATACTCTCTGCCGATCCAAGCATAGTGCAGGATGTAGAAGTGTTAGGTAAGGTAAAGTGCAGTGACCATAGGTTAGTGAGGTCTAGGATTTCTCTCAATTTGAAGGCAGAAAGAATAAAGTTAGTTAAGAAGAAACGAAGAAACAGGCCAACCTAGACGCAGTAAGGGTAAAAGCAAACCAATTCAGGCTGGTGCTCGCAAACAAATATGCAGCTTTAGAAAAGGAAGATGAAGACAACATCGAGGTAATGAATGAAACCGTAACTACGTTGATCTCGGAAGCAGCAATTGAAGTTGAAGGTAAGGCACCAAGGCAACCAGTAGGTAAGCTCTCCCAAGTAACAGAGCACCTAATAAAGAAATGACAAAGCATGAAAGTGTCAAACTCAAGAGATCAGACAGAATTCGCTGAACTGCCAAAACTGATCAACAAGAAGAAAGCAAGGGATATTCAAAATTTTAACGTGGGAAAGATTGAGGAAGCCGTAAAATATGGACACAGCATTAAATCAGTGAGAAGAATTGGCATAGGACAAGACAAGATGTATGCACTAAAATATAAAGAGCGTAATATCATCAGCAATTTTGATGACATAGTAAAAGCAGAGGAAGACTTCTGTACTCACCTGTACAGTTCCCAGAGCAGCCAAGCTACTTTCATACGAAGTAGTGATGAACAGGATACAGAGGGTCCTTCTATAACTAGCGATGGAACTAGAAGGGCCTTGCAAGACATGACCAGGGGAAGGGCTGCTGGAGAAGATGGAATAACAGTCCATTTAATCAAAGATAAAGCAGATATTATACTTGAAAATCTTGCGGCTCTTTATACGCAATGCCTCACAACTTCAAGTGTACCAGAAAGTTGGAAGAACGCCAACACTATACTAATCCATAAGAAGAGAAACGTTAAAGAATTGAAGAGTTAACGACCCATTAGCTTTCTTTCACCATTATATAAAATATTCACCAAGATAATTTCCAATAGAATCAGGGCAAAACTTGACTTCAGTCAACGAAGAGAATAGACTGGCTTTAGGAAGGGATATTCTACGATGGATCATATCCATGTCATCTGTCAGGTGATCGAGAAATCTGCGGAGTACAATCAACCTCTCTATATGGCTTTCATAGATTATGAAAATGCATTTCATTCAGTAGAGATACCAGCCATAGAGGCATTGCGTAATCAAGGAGTACAAGAGGCATACGTGAATATTATAAGACCGAGACCGACCGAGCTGTCAAGCGCTTTTTATTCCAAAAAGCAAACGCCCCAGCTCATGCGCGAAGAAGTAGAAGAACAGGGAAGGTGATGATGGCTATGTACAAATGAAAAGGACGAAGTACGTTAATATTGCTTACACTAACTTCCCCCCGTCATGGAAGCGGCCAGCCTGGCCGCAGATTACAGATTATCTAAACGGGGAGTGAAGGGCTTCATCCGCGAGACGTGAACAATTTCGGCATTCCGGCGGCGCCGGTCAGTGACGGACTGTACTGGGCGCACGAGATAGTTCACTGCAGATGTTTGCTGCACAACGGTGTATGGGCCAATATAGCGTTGAAGGAACTTCTCACAGAGGCCTGGAGTTCGGGCTGGAGTCCAAAGCAGGACTTGGTCTCCAGGGTGAAAACGGAGGTCACGGCGTTTGTTGTCGCAGCGACGTTTGCGCTCAGCTTGGGTAGCGTCCGTGCTTTGCCGGGCGATTTGACGGCAATGTGCAACTCTGGCAGCAAAATCTTCTGGAAGGGACGCGGTAGGCGAAGAAGGTGCTAAAAAGAATTCTCTGTCAAATATGGTGGAAGGAGATCTTCCATATACAAGGAAGAAAGGGCTGTAACCGGTAGTCCGTTGAATAGCAGTATTATAGGCGAATGTCACAAAAGGAAGAATTTTATCCCAGTTAGTGTGGTCAGGCCGGATGTACATGGAAATCATGTCAGACAGCGTACGGTGGAAGCGCTCAGTGAGGCCATTGGTCTGCGGATGATAGGTAGAAGTAGATTTGTGCACGGTATCAGTGGCCCGAAGAACTTCCTCGAGAACTTGGGAAATAAACGCCTTGCCACGGTCACTCAGAAGAACTCGAGGAGCCCCGTGGCGCAAGACGATGGAGCGCAAGAAAAAGTCAGCAACCTCAGGCGCGGTACCGGCTCGCAGAGGGGCAGTCTCGGCATATCTGGTTAAATGGTCGACCGAAGTGACAATCCAACGGTGACCAGAGGGTGTCAAAGGCAAGGGACCATATAAATCAATGCCAAGAAATTCAAAAGGTGCGTCCGGGCAAGGCAGAGGTTGTAGTAAACCGGCAGGAGGGGAAGTCGAGCGTTTTCGGTGCTGACATGACGCACAGGAGGCAATATATTTGGCCACCGTTGTGGATAGGCCAGGCCAGAAGCAGCGGGTCTTGATGCGGTCGTAAGTCTTGTGGAAGCCTAAGTGGCCAGCCGATGCGTCGTCGTGAAGTGCCTCTAATACGCGCCGGCGAAGGCAGCGAGGTAGAACTGGGACCCACCGGTGACCTGTTGGGTGATAAACGTAGCGGTGTAGCACGCCACTTTGCAGGCGAAATTGTCGAAGTTGGCGTCGCAAGCGGCTGTTGGGTGGTTCGGCGAATCCACTAAGGCGATCCATGAGAGTTCGACAGTAGGAGTCGGCCCGCTGAAGCAAGGCGAGATCAGAGCGTGATGAAAGCGTAGCTAGGTCCAGGGGCGTTATCGAGAGCTGGTGTGAGGCAGGCGTAGCATCGGAACGACGTGGTGGGGAAGGCGACGGCGCGTTACCGGGAGAGAGCGAGAGTGGGCAGCGAGACAATGCGTCTGCATCATGATGACTTTTTCCAGACTTGTACGTTATTGCAAAGTCATATTCCTGCAAGCGGAGTATCCAGCGTCCTAAGCGTCCTGACATGTTTTTCATTGATGACAGCCAACACAGAGCATGATGGTCGGTGACGATGGTGAAGTGGCGGCCGTAAAGGTATGGGCGAAATTTCTGAATCGACCAGACGATAGCCAGGCACTCTTGCTCTGTAATGGTGTAGTTCCGCTCAGCTGGAGAAAGTGTTCGGCTGGCATATGCGATGACTTGCTCTTTAGAGGCTGCATTACGTTGCAGAAGTACTGCGCCAATACCTTGTGCGCTTGCGTCAGTATGGAGTATGGTGGGGGCTCGATCATCGAAGTGGCGAAGCACTGGTCCGGAAGTAAGATGTTGCTTAAGAGCTTGAAAAGCTGATTCGCATTCGTTAGTCCATGTGAAAGAGGCACCGGTAACCAGTAGCTTGTGTAGAGGAGCTGCTATGGCAGCAAAGTTGCGTATAAATCGACGAAAATATGAAGCCAAGCCGAGGAAACTACGTAGATCTTTCTGCTGCTGGGGCCGCGGAAAGTGGAGAACAGCACTAATCTTTTCGGGGTCTGGCTGGATGCCATCTTTTGAGACGACGTGGCCCAATACTTTTATAGTCTTGCTTGCAAATTTGCATTTTTTTGTATTGATCTGGAGACCAGCATTTGCAAGGCACTTGAGAACTTCGTCTAATCGATGAAGATGTTGGCTGAAGTTAGACGAAAAGATGACAATATCGTCCAGATAACAGAGGCAGGTCTTCCATTTTAGTCCACGAAGTACGTTATCTATCATGCGCTCAAATGTGGCGGGAGCGTTACAAAGACCAAAAGGCATCACGTTAAATTCATAAAGTCCGTCTGGTGTAGCGAATGCGGTCTTTTCTTTGTCAGTCTCGTTCATCGGAATTTGCCAATAGCCTGATCGAAGATCAAGGCTGGAGAAATATTCCGCCCCTTGCAGTGTGTCCAAAGCGTCGTCGATTCGAGGTATTGGATATACGTCCTTGCGTGTGATCTTATTGAGCGCTCGATAGTCGACGCAAAAGCGAACGGTGCCATCCTTTTTCTTTACCAGAACCACGGGAGAAGCCCAGGAACTAGATGAAGGTCTAATTATCTGCCGCGCAAGCATGTCAGCAACCTGTTGTTCAATGACCCTCCGTTCAGACGGCGAGACACGATAGGGGCGTCGTCGTATGATAGCGGAACCATAGGTTTCGATGCGGTGTGAAGCCACAGAAGTTTGGCTCAACACAGGGGAACAGCTATCGAAACAGGCTTTGTGCTTCGCTAAGACCGCCCGTAAGGCTTCGGACTGCGCGGCGGTTAGGTCAGAACCAAGAACGGCTGGGGGAGGGAAGGAATCATCCAAACCCGAGGTAGGTGCTGGCGACGAAGAAGGGCAAAGCGTGACTATAGAGATAGGTTGAGTGTCGGCGAGGGTTGCCACAGTCATCCCTTTGGGCAGCATCACAGGATCTGGGGTCGTGTTGCAGGCAGACAGAAGGGCGCGGCCACGTGAAAACCGGACGAGACAGGCGGCAATGAGGATTCCACGAGAAGTACAGCGGGAAGAAGGGGCGACTAGAGCGTCTCCGTCGGCGATCTGCCGGGATGTTACGGATACAACGTCTTCGTGACCAGGACGCAGGACGTAGTCTTCATCAATGGCCAAGTTCACGCATGAAGGTGAAGAATCTGTAACAGGTGCAAGCGCTGTATCCGCGATGTGGACAACTTCCTCTCTACATGAAATGACGGCTGAAGCAGAATGTAGGAAGTCCCAACCCAAGATAAGTTCATGGATACACGTTGGAAGAACGATAAATTCAATGTGGTGGCGAATGCCGTCGATGAAAACACGAGCAGTACACTGTCCGTCGGGGTGTATGAATGCATTATTAGCACCACGCAAAATAGGTCCAAGATAAGGCGTTTTCACTTTCCGGAGCCGTGAACACAGATCACTACGAAGAACAGAAACGGCGGCACCGGTATCGATGAGAGCAGACGCGGGAACACCTTCAACAGTTACATAAAGCATGTTGGCCGGGCGAACAGGAGGAATTGTTGAAGACCAATAGGAAGCAGTTTCCCCTCCAAAAACTGCAACCGTTAGTTTTCCGAGTGCTGGTCGGCAAGATGGGAAGTGGGACGAAGCGGCGATGTAGAGCGCCGGTAAGGCGAAGGAGAACGACGTCTGGCCGAACGGGAACTATGAGGCAGATTGGGAGCAACTGGAGGAGACGGTGAACGCCGCTGAGGGAACGAGTACGAACCGGGATAGTAGGAGTCTGGTCGGCGAGTGCGGTCTCTCTCGTGCTCAGCATAGCCTCGTCTTTCATCCTGCTGGCGACGGCGGCAGAAGCGAGATATATGGCCGCGTATACCACAGTAAAAACAAACCGGACGAGGTGGACGCCACTGAGGGTAGGATGGCGCAGCAAGTGCTCTGGTTTCCATCGAGGCCAAATGGTCATAGGTAACGTCAGGAGGCACGGAGGACACGGTAGGGGTGGGGAGCGAAGCAACATCCGCGTAGGTAGGTGCGGGGCGCGCTACCGGAGCAAGATGCGTCGTGGGTGTAGTCATCGCTGTCAACTCCTGCTTTACGACCTCGCGCAAGTCGAAGGTGGGGGTTGGGGCACAGGCAGTAGGGGAACGCCTCAGGTCTAATATTTGAAGCTCCTCGCGGATGATGGTGCGGATGAGAGCACGGAGATCGGAAGAATGGGGAACCTGAGGATCGCTACTGTCATGTTGAAGACGAAGAGACTGCATCTCGTCCAGGCGCTGACACGTGGCAGTGATGTCTTGGACAGAAGCCGGATTTTGCACGATTAAGGCGTTGAACGCGACAGACCCAATATTGCTTACAATATCTTGGCAAATATCTACAAAGATTCTACAGCTACCTTGGTTCTTCACAAGAAATGTAGACAGATACCTATCAAGAAAGTGGTAGGGCAAAAAGACACAATCTCTCCAATGCTATTCACTGCATGCTTAGAAGTGGTATTCAAGCTCTTAGCCTGGGAAGGTTTAGGAGTGAAGATCAACGGGGAATATCTCAATGACCTTCGGTTTGCAGATGACACTGTCCTTATCAGCAACAATGGGGACGAATTACAATAAATGATCGAGGACCTTAACCGAGAAATTGTAAGAGTGGGGTTGAAGATTAATATGCAGAAGACAAAGATAATGTTCAATAGCCTGGCAAGGGAACAAAAATTCAGGATCGCCCGTCAGCCTCTAGAGTCTGTAAAGGAGTATGTTTATCCAGATCAATTACTCGCAGGGGACCCTGATCATGAGAAGGCAATTTACAGAAGAACAAAAATTGGGTTGGAGTCATTGCCAGATCCTGACTGCGAGCTTACTACCACTGTCGTTGGAAAGAAAAGTGTACAATTACTGCATTCTACCGGTGCTAACATACGGGGCAAAAACTTCGAGGTTAACAAAGATCGAGAACAAGTTAAGGACCATACAAAGAGCGATGGAACGAAAAAATGTTAGGCCTAACGTTAACAGACAGGTAGAGAGCAGTGTGGGTCAGAAAGCAATCGTCAGAGAGAGAGCAAAGAGAGGAAAGGCACTGAGGTCAACCAGAAGAACATTCGGTTTGCTACCCTACACTGGGGGTAAGGAAAAGGGGGAATAAGAAGATGAAAGGAGAAAGAGAGTGAGCACTGTGTGCATAGCGAAGCACCATGACGCTAAAATCAAGTCACATATCTGGTGATGTGCTTTGAAGACACCTGGCATGAACCAAGGGCCAGTGGTCGTTGCGTGAATAGGAGGCTGCGGGTGAGCCATGGGGCTTACTCGAGACTTGCAAGCACTGGATTAGGAGCATCCAGTACTTGCACTGCACTTCGCGCTGACGGAGTTTGCAGCTTGCTTAAGGGTTTACGAAGGGTATTTATAAGGGACCGAAGCATCACAACCACTTGCCAGTCTTCCTCGGGCAATTTATCGGGAGTCGGCTACGTGGACTCTACCGCTGTGCACTGTATCCTTTGATGTGAATGTGGCTCCGGCTGTGGCTTCAACTGTGGCATCGGCTGTGGCTGCGGTTGTGACTGTGGCTTCAACTGTGGTATCGGCTGTGGCTTCGGTTGTCGCTTCTGCTGTGACGGTGGCTGTAGCTTTGGTAGCCCGGGCCAGGCTTCAGTATTGGGGTTCTTCGGCACGACCTTGTCAGAGTTATACTCGACTCCGCCAGGCCTAGGGGGCAGAGGAGGAGGAGTTGTCGGATTTGCCGCGCTCTTCATTGGGGAATCTGCGTTCTCCGAAGTCCGACGGCGTCTGGAGCGTCGCTTTTTAATGGCCGCAACAGCTTCCCGACGAGGCGAACGGTCTCTTGCCATCTGCTTCAAGACCGCCCTTTCCTTCGTCATTTTGGGGCAGTCCTTTGAGGTAGCATTATGGTACTCATTGAAATTGGGGCATTTGAGAACGTTGGCTACACAGGAGTCTGCAGCGTGGGGCTGTGCGCAACGCGAGCAAACGCTCGTGTTCTCGCACACAGCGCTCACGTGTCCCAGCCCCAGGCAGTTGCGGCATTGGAGAGGTCTATGGATAAATGGATGCACCGGGTGTCTAAAGTGGTTTACCTTGACTTGTAATGGAAGAGATTCACCCTTGCAAACTACTTTCACACAGCGGGAAGTGCCGAGTCGAGACACATGAGTAATAATGGCGATGCCATCAACGGCTGGCCCAATTAAAATCGGCAAGTCGGTGCTGGAGATGGAGACGTCCACCTCGTAGATGACACCAGTAGTGGTGTCACTGTCCAGAGGAATGTAGAGCGGACCTTTATGCCGCCAAGTTCCGTAAGTTTGCTCAAAGTGATCCGCGCAGCCACGTGTACGACGTCAATAGCCAAGACGTTTTTTTCGTGTGTTGACTTTGACGTCCGTGACTTGATTTGGCGTCACCGCTTCGAGAAGCACTGAGATTGACTGCCTGTTGAGTCGCCTCAGGTTGTCGGTAGCGAGTTCTGGTATAATTCGAATTTTACTGACTGCGCTATTCCGAGTTGGTCCTACAGTCGACGTGCTTGAAGACAGATAAGCCCCTGGGGCGCTATAACGTAAAATGATTCCAAACTGTTTCGATTCCAAACTCCTGATGTCAAATTTACGTAACCACCGACGCAAGCATAGGGCGGTGACCCGAGGTGTTGTCTGAACAAGCCAATCAAACACTCTCCTCGTTTACAGGAGGTCGCCTTTGTTCAATTTCAAAACCAATAACATTGTCTACACTCAGCGGTTTTTCTTATCCAATCGGCTGACAAGAGGCGAGGAGCACGCTCTAGTGGAGAGCGTTTCGATGGGACCGAGTCAGCACAGTGAAAATAGATCACCGCATGAAGAGGGTGGTGCCGGCTTCTCCGATTGGCCCGCTTCGCCTTACTTTGCTTGCGGTGGCTTGGCGAAAATCGCCGCGGCGTGCAACGGAAGGGTAAGAATGCCGCTAAAACGGATCCTCAGCAAGGAAGAGTTGGCAGAGCGATGTCGTATGCATGCCGAGAGGGCTCAATAAAACTTTTACTGCCACGCAAAAAGGTTTATCATACGCAAATAAATACATGCTCACCGGCAGGTGCGAGTAGCGAGGGCCTGAGCAATCGGCGGGCAGCCATCTTCTATTCCTTTCGGAACGGGGCAGTCTGTGGCTATTCAGAAAAATTTTCAGTTTTGTTCGGCATATTAATGCATTTTTTTCGCCTACACGTCACTTTGACGTGGCGAGTTTTCGCGGTTTTGTGACGAAGTGGGCGAAGTGGGCGTAGCCAGAAAATATTGGACCAATAGCAAAGGGCTAATGGTGAAAAGGCGTCGAATCAGGAATGATTACTTTTCTTTTGTGAGGTTTAATCATGCATAATCAGTGTGTACACGTTATATCAGATGGGGAGCTATCGCGGTTTTCGTGACGTCGCGTGACAGACAGGCGAAGTTGGGAGTGGCCCGAAAATGTTTTGACCAATCGTGGAGGTTGATTGCAGAAATTGGAATAAAAACAGTTTGGAATCATTTTATGTTATAGCGCCCCTGGTGTTTCTACGTTTCGCCTTGCGGCTCCTCACAAGCTGAAAGTCGTCATCGGAGAAGTCCTCCTCACTGCTGAGCGAGTAGACACTGGTATCATCGAGGTCGGTGTCGCTCTGGAGGCCGGTCCGCTTCCGAGACGCAGCCACCGCTGAAGTCGCCATCTCCAGCAGAGACGCGGGGACGTCAACTTGCTTCCGTACAACCATCCATGACGGCTACTCGGAGATATACACAGAAATCGGGCGAAAACAGCAGAGCTAGAGAAGTAGATGTAGATGTTGTGGAGATGGTTTCGCACAAGGCTTACCCTACGAGCGACGGTCAGGAAAGGGCACGACGCTCCTCCACTCCGCAACGCACAAAGGCGCTACGGCAGGGTTCGTCGACTCTCCGACACGGCGCAGAGAAGGCTCCGGAGTCAGATGGCCAACAAACACGGGTTTATTCACCCAAGGTACAGCACAGTGCTACAGTCACGGCGCTTAAGGGCCAAGGCTCACCGCAAGACCGATCGAGTACGCGCGCCCGCTGCGCTAGTGCTAACCGGGTAGCGGTCCACCAAGCGCGAGAACGAGGAGTCGCGGGAACAAAGGTCTCATGTAAGCATCTCGTTGTGGGCCTGTGAGCATCTGCCGCGGCGAGGAAGCATAGAATAAAGAACCAACGAGGAAGCGCTTAGCGGACGAGAGCTCGGGTGGAGAGGGTGTCCGGGGGCCGCCACGTGGAGGCCAATCAGGGCGCGTCCCGGTGACGTGTTCTCGCGGGGCAAGTCCAATCCCGGGGGGGGGGGGGAGAAGCACGGTTTGCGCGGGAAAGTAGGTCCGGCGCGCTCGCCATGTCCGCCATGTTGCCGTTACGGCGGCGGTTCCCGGGGATCGAGCTAAGCGCCACGCGCGAGCTGGGGGACAAGGCGCAGGAAGGCACCTCGATCCCCACAATGTAGATCCTTGGGCTATTCTGGCACTTACCCACTCCGGGGGATTGGCCAAGAACCGGGTAGGTCTAAATGAAATGCCCAATAAAGTGCAAATTATATACTGGCTAAGTTAGAATCGGAAGATGGAGATTAAAGTCTGCGTGATTTTGTAGCGTTCTGATTATGATGATGATCCTCTGTACAAGTGGAACATACCCACCGTGGGGGATCGGCCAAGAATTGGCCGGTTTGGAGAAAATGGGTTTTAAAAAATTTAGAAAAAGACAGGAAGAAAGAAAAAAGGAAGATAAATTTTGCTCGGTGATCTAATTAATTATTATAATTGACTGCTTTAGGAAGGCAGTCTGGATCCCAGAAACTTCGTCTTCGTTTCTCCAGAGCAAACGGGGATAGCCGATATTCTAATTGACATTAAGAGAAAAAAATGGAGCTGGACTGGCCATGTAATGCGTAGGATGGATAACCGGTGGACCATTAGAGTTACAGAATGGATACCAAGAGAAGGGAAACGCAGTTGAGGACGGCAAAAAACTAGGTGAGGTGATGAAGTTGGAATCAGCTAGCGGAAGAAAGGGTAATTGGAGATGGCAGGGAGAGGCCTTCGTCCCGTCATAGACATAAATATATAGGCTGATGATTATGTAACAGTATTTATGTAAGGTGGTATGATGTCGTATGCAATTAATTTTATCTTCAGTTTTCTTATGGGACATCGCGCCCTACGTACGTTGTTGTAGTTAAGCTACGTGATTTGTGTGTATTGAAGTCAGTATACCACTTCTATATATTCATTTTGTTCGTTTTGTCTCACTTTACCTTGTTTTGCTCAGTGATTTTTTTTGAAATATAGATTAGCACTTTGGTATTGTTCCAGAATGCCTATGCAATATCGTATCCGCACGTTTGCGTCTGCGTGCGAGATTAGGTGCTCTGCAAATTGTGCTTTTGTACTGTGTTTATTACTGCTGTCGTATTTTTTGGCTTGTGCTAATATCAATTTTTTTTTCGTTCGAGGCGAAGTCGAAGCGATATAGTAATTAGTGTTGAATAATTTCGAAGTGAATAGTTCGAATAGTTGTGGGATTTGTACAAAACCTTGACACAAGTGACGTATGTTGACAGTTCTAAAGAAATGTGGTTCTTAAATGATTGCAATAAAGAAAACAGTTTCATCTCTGGAGTCAGTTTATTTTTCAATGTGCCGTTATTCACATATTTTCATGCACTAATACAAGTTCAGCATTGCTTACTCTTGCTCAATGTTGGATTTGACGCATGCGTGACACCGGTAATTTATGCCGTGTTGCACAAATTCAGCTTCTGCAAGCGCACAGACAAACTTGGTAGGCACGCTCGCTGCTTTTGCAGCCCTCAGTCTAGCCCGCGCAAATGATTTGGGGCTCGATCACCGATGAGAGGCAACCTTCTCGCGCTATTTCGCCACGTGTTGGCCACCAATGTTACGGCTTAGTGCAACGTCAGCGCAATTCTATTTACAGCGGCCGTGCGGATCTCATGAAGCCGCACTGCCGCTACGAATAATGTGTTTGAACACTATGTTTGAATAATCGAAATCAGTAAGCCACTGCAAACGAATCCTTCTTTACCTTCTCTAGGCTATGAGTTATCCGGCGCGACTAGCTCACCAAAACCAAAGCTGTCTGTTATGTTCAAAATTTACCATATTTATGTGCGTACAAAACACGTCAAAGTTTTTTTTTTTTTTTTTTTTTTTAATTTATCAGTATCGGTGGTGCTAGTTATACGCGAATTTCGACTTGAAGTGTGGCTTCACGGCAGCGCGAATGCTGCCTCAAGGTGTAGTTTCACGGCAGTGTGCGCCGCGCTGCCGTGAAGCTACCTTTAGGGTTAAGTTCCTCACGGCAGCGCTGCCGAATAGGTGGGGAACAGAGCCGCTGGCCGAAGATACGACGGCGGCGATTCGTGCCTCCGCGAATGGAGACTGTCTTTACAAAGATTTGCGCGTTGTACGCAGTTAATTTAACGTGTTATAGGCGTGGGTTCTATTATTACTTCTTCTTAATTTCCGGGGTGTTCTAATTGAGGTTTTGGCTTAAAATACGTAGATTCGTTGGTTTCGCGAATACTTCAAAAACTTCGAATACTGAAATTCGAGCCGATGCGGATATCGAATAGCATAATATTCCATCGAATATTCGCACAAGATTGCTGTGCGAACTGTTTACAAAGGGGTTGGAGCCTTTGTCAGGATTTCTGCCTTTAGTCTCAATATCCTCTTGATTTGACGAAGACACAGTAAATGAAATGAAAATTGAAAACAAAATGTGTCCGCCTCACGAAATTTATTATCTTGTTGCGTTTGAAGAGAAGCTTTGTTTGCCTTTCCTCCCGAGTTTGGCGTCTCTGCTGGCTGGGTCGCTCAGTATCTTGGCGGATATATTTGGGTTATATACAAAGGTTACTTGTGCGCCGAATGAAAGTACCAGCGAAACGGCACCTAAGCTCCCACTGCCATTGGCTGCGACGCCACGTCACTAGCACGCCTCGACGGAGCAGAGCGGGCGAAAGGGCACATCAATTAGCGCGCCATGTGTTGCGTGAGGGGAGGTCTGAGCATTGCCACGACGCCACGTCATCCTCGCCTTCGGAAGCCTGTCTTATCCGCGCGTTCCTTGTCCGCGCAAGTTCTCGCCTATGTTGTAAGTTCACCACGTTAAGACGCCGTTAAGACCAAATCAAAACGCGCCAAGCGTCTCAACGCGCTCGCTTGCCCGCGAGGAGTTCATAACTCGAAGGACCGCTCAACGGCCTTCAAGTGGACATTAATGCTTTCGCATTCCCAACTAGTATTGCCATAATACAGCCATTGTTGTATTTCGGCGGAAGCCGCAGAGGAATCACGAAGACAGTCACGGCCGCAACGGAACAAGACCACCTCTTTATTCGGAGGCATGTATATATACAGGTGAACTGGAATACTTGAACAAGTGAGAGTTATTGCTACCGAAATTAGCGACATAAAAGAAATTACGTATGGCTTCATATAAGCAACATAAGGACCGCAACATGCGGAAGCGGAACTGTGGATGGAAGTGGCGGTTGCCGCTGGTACCGACGTCGCCCTCTCCTCAACATGAGCAGCAGCGTCATCATTTTCATGGCAAGCAAAACTTTATTTCTTCTGGACACTGGCCTCATGATTCAAGAGTCAACGAAGCACAAAGGTCAAAGGACGAAAGCATAGCGCGCAGCACGCGTAGCAAGCGAGTGATGCTATGCCGCAGCTGCTGCAGGTTTCACCAGGTTCACAATACTCGTATTAAGTCGCAGTTGAGCTGACTGAACCACTAGGAGCCCTGCAATATATTTTTAAAACGTAAAAAGGAAATTTTAAGTCAAAACTTGTTGCTAGGCTAGGCTAGGCTGCCTTGAACATGGCAACCTATATAGAAATACTGCGCCTCCGCGACTCTTCCGGTTGTGCAAGAGTCGTTGCGCAATTTCAGAGCGAGCAAGCGCGCGCGCGATGATATGAAACACCCCCTGCACATTACCTGCATCCGAGAGAGAACCAATAATAATAATCGTCACCCACTCATGCGTGCGCCAATTCAAAGCAAATTCAAGAACTGAAAAAAGCGCAATATGGACTAGCTAGCGCTCATCACAAGCAATACCACGATTAATTTTTTCAGGGCCTGCATTCATTGTATCTGAGTGACTGACGCACACATCGAAGTAAGCTGGAAAGAAAGCTTCTCTACAAGCCGCTATTTCAATGTTCAGTAAAACAGGCAACGGATCCTAACAATCGCGAAAAGCGCAATCGAGAGGCTGTATCTTCGTACAGAATTGTTCACAGCGGAAAGCAGCACCTATAGTACTGAATTTCCGACTGAATAACAGTTGACGACGTGCGAGGTGATGGAGTCCCAGCAGAATATTGAGCATACTGAGGACAACCCCATTTTTATGCAACGCACAAATTGTCGCAGCTACATATGCAGCATTAGCGGATGCTTGCATACGATCAATAAGAAAGGCACCTTACCTCGCAAAAAACACTGTTCTTTGTCGGAACAAATTAATTTCGGCCAATGTTGTGTGCAGCCACTGCTTTTTGCGCAAGCCGTCATGCTTTTCCTGTGGAATCATAAAAACAGCATAACCATCTTCAGGCTTCTTGCTGAAGTCATATGCGCTACAACACGGCATAGCGCTAGCGCAACACCGCATGAAACACAACGTGCAACGTTCGCCGCGCTGAGCCAGCCGGGCTAAGGAGAAGAATGGCGCCAACGAAAAAGCAAAACAGGCAAAACGCAAGATCCGCGCGTTTCCAAAGGCAATGGCAGGGAGACCAATCGTCGTGCAGAAAAACGGGAGCAAAACCGGCTCACGCGGAGGGGACGTGCTAGGGGCGAGGCGGAGGCGAGGAGGTCGCGCGGCGACGGCAAAGTTCAAAGAGTAGCGGTATACCATAGATGTTCTGCGGCGGTATTTTCAACTTATTGAGAGGCAAGAAGCCCGAACCGCCGCAGCGGCCTTTGCAGACCACAGAGTATGTTCGTCGTGTTTGTTAATTGGTTGTGCGCTGTTGCAACACTGTGTTTAACTGATTTCGGCATGCTTTCTGAGGGCAGTGCAACACCTCAGTTGGTCATAACTGATGTGTTGCACTGCCCAATTTGGACCACCTGTTCTTTAACGTGCACCTAAATCTAAGCACACGGGTGTTTTCTGCATTTTGCCCCCATCAAAATGCGGCCGCCGTGGCCGGGATTCGATCCCGCGACCTCGTGCTCAGCAGCCCAACACCATAACTACTGAGAAAGCATGGCAAATTATGACGCAAAGTCTGGATTCTGCATATGACTATCAAGTTGTTCAGGATGCTTAACACATTGCTTGCTGCGCCTTATGTAAACCAGCTCGGTAATGTTAATTGTGTGCCGTATTTGTACGTAAATAACGCGACTACGAATATAACGCAAGGTGGCCTTTAGATCTCTCAGAAAAATAAAAAGAATGCTTGCAACAGAAATTGCTATACGAACAGGAATTATTAATATATATAAAGAGAAGAAACAAGACAAAAAGCGGCTGCTCGCAGGGTTTAATTCATCGTTACTTATAATTCGAACTGCAGTCGCAAAATAAAGTGAAAGGGCGAGTGCTGACATATTTATCCCTGACGGTGAGAACGCCGTCGTCGTCCATAGCATCCACCAATGGTTATTGAACAAACATCTCTTCAGAAATGCCCGCGACACAATTGAACACGGCAAAGCCTTACTCGGATGGCCCGGTGATGCACCGCGCGACTTCGAAGACCGTTCACTTGACGCGCCGCACAGCAGCGCCTATCGTACCTTTCACGTCAATTAGTGGGTAAAGAGTGATTAATGTTCATTACGCACTCGCATCACACAAGCTTTGTTTGCTTAGAGAGACCGTTCATGTTTTATCCAAGCGAGGAAGTGGCGAAGCGTACCGTTGATAGCTATTATCAAAGCCTGCGGCAATAAATCGAAGCAAGAATATTTTTAATCGACAATAACGGCACGCACATCTGGGCTGATATACTTTCTAAAGAGGGTTTCTTTTTTATTTTATTGCGATAGCAATTATATGGACGCTTCAACCGGATTTCTGCCGTCGCCGTCGCCGTGAGGTTCTGTATATATAAAATCTTCGCCGCGCGCCGTATGCCCGAGCGGAAGCGTGCGGGGACGCACGCTATCACGGAGAGCGAACGCACTCAATCTTCCACGCGCAAGCAAGGAAGCGGGAAGCCAGCGCCGGAGGGAGCAGGGGGGGGGGGCGCACTTCTACTCTGCCAGCAACCGCGCTCGTCGCTCGCCCGCACCGTCTCTTATCTCCACACGGCTCTGACCTTTATGCACTGTGCATTCGCCGCTCAGTTTCCGTTGAAGCGATAGACCGCACGTACCTTCGCCCGCTGCGGCGTATGCGCTTGCTGCCAGCGTTTTGACAGTCGTTGTCTGCAGTCATTCAGTGTGATCTATTCATGTATACTTGTGCGCGCTCACACCACGCTTGTTCATTCAGTTAGTAATAGTCGGGCCACATTTTCCAACGCACGCTACACATGCAGTGCTGCCCGGATCGGCAGTGCAGCGCTACAGCTGTGTCCCTTCGCACGCGCTGCCCACGGGAAGCGCTTCTCATCAACACCACCGTTTCACACGCGCCTTCCCGTGGTCATCGAGTCTCTGTTCATGTCGGTCTACTTACGCCGCAGCACACCTTACTTAATCAGCTCATGCTTACTACAATTCATATTGCTACCAAAGCCGCTCACCTTACTTCGTATGACATTGCTGTGTTGCTATCGCATTCATTGCTTCGCCCTTAGGGCGAAACTGTGACGTTTTATTTAATCGCGGAACCGTAAACACAGGGAGCGCCTCGCGTATACCGCGGCCACCTATATGATGGAACCGCGCTCTTTTGCCTCTATATAGCAACATGGCCCGCCGCAGGTTTCACTCGCTCCCATAGGCGGCGGGCCCAAATGCTCCCAAATGCGAGCTTGGTGTACCTAGCTCAGGTACACCAAGCTCGCATTTGGCCATGTTCACGACTACACCGCGCTCGACTAAGCGCTGGAAAACGATTCGCAGGTGCTTTATATGGTATTCTGGTGTGCCACTTGCAACTAACAGGTCTTCAAGGTAAGCGTGGCAGAAGTTGAGGCCGCGTAAGGCGCCGTCCATGAATCTCTGGAAGGTCTGACCCGCGTTTAGGAACTCGAGTAGTCCGAAGGGCGTCGCGATGGCTGTCTTCGGGACATCCTCCGGAGCAACGGGAATTTGATGGAATGCCCGCACTAGGTCTATCTTTGAGAAGATGCTAGCACCGTGCAGGCTCGTCGTGATGTCATGGATATGCGGTACCGGGTATCTGTCTGGTGTCGTAACCCAGTTTAGCGCCCGGTAGTCTCCACATGGGCGCCAGTCTCTTGGTGTCGACTTAGGGACCATGTGAAGTGGAGATGCCCAGGGGCTCGACGAGGGCCTGATGATCCCCAGTTCCAGCATGTGGTCGAATCCCTGCCGGGCGACTTTCAACTTCTCCGGGCACAGACGCCGAGGCCGCGCGTGCACGGGCGGGCCGCTGGTGGAGAAGTAGTGGCATACCGCGTGCCTCGCCGCAGAGCCGGCTGGCGGCTGCCTCGTCAGTTCAGGAAATTCGTGCAGGATGCGAGCAAAATGTTCAGCCCCGGCCGGCCCGAGCAGCGTAGGACTCAACAGAGGGTGTTTTGAGGGGTTGCCTTGCACAGTCGCTTGCGACACGGGATCGTGGAGTCGTCTGTTGCGCACATCGACGAAAAGACCAAAGTGCCGAAGGAAGTCTGCACCCAGGATAACGAATTTCACCTCTGCCACAATGAAAATTCATCAGAATGTTTTCTTCAAACCTATATCCGTAAGTGGCAATGGTGGTATTGTTGACCGCCTGAAGGGGAGACGCACTGGGGATACGGCGCTCTGTTGACAAAGCCGGCACCACGTTCACCTAAGCCCCGGTGTCCACGAGGAATCGCAGGCCACTGTCACGGTCGGTGAGAAAGAACACTGAAGGACGACGCTCTGAGGTATCCGGAACACTGGTCGCCCTCAGTGCCGGCTGCGGTCGTTTCCCGCGTAATCGCAAGGTGGAATACATTTGCGGGCCGCGTTGCCGTATTTCCTGTGGTACGAACAGATTCTCTGTCGCAGTTGCTGGGGTTGCGCTGCGGCACCCTGGTGCTCCGCGCGCGCGCTGCCGTCCCGCATGGCTGCTACGGTGTCAGCGAGGTGAGAGATCTGCTCCCTTATGTCCTGCAGTTCATTGGTAGATGTGCGGATTCCCATGTCTGTTTGCACCGCCGCGATGGATTGCGAAGCCACTGCCGTTACTAAGTCGGCGAGTTCGGCGAGCTGAGAAAGCTGTTGGTCGGCAGCCGAGGCGAGGACCATCCGCACGTTTGTGGGGAGCCGTTGCAGGAAGAGCTCCCGAAGCAGCCTGCTGTCCACGTCGGTGGTCGTCGTGCCGAGCAGCTGTTGCATGTGGCGCAACAATTGGCTAGGGGTCCGGTCGCTGAGCTCAGCGCCGTGTAGCAGCTGTTTCAGTCGCTGAGGCTCTGATGGCGTGAGGCGGCTGATGAGCAGTTGCTTGAGCGTTGTGTGCGCTTTCACTGCACGTGGAGTGACCAGTAGATCTCCTACTTCGCTCGCTGTTGTAGGTGGAAGGCTGCCGACCACGTGGTGGTACTTTGTCTGGTCGGCAGTAATGCGTCGGGCGGCGAATTGCGATTCCACTTGCAGGAACCAGAGTTCTGGGTCGGCTGTCCAAAATGACGTTATATAGCTTAACGTCGACGGCGGAGATGGCTTGTGCGTCGGCTGTAGTCTCCTATGGCGTCGATATGTGGTTGTCGTTAAGCCTCGTCCGGGTCACCACTGTTGGGACTCGAGTACGCGCGGAGGAGACAGAGAGACGTCTCGACGGCGTGAATCCCAAGTGTCAACTGGTTTTATTTTTATTTTGCTTCAGCCGCCCTTGGGGCTGCTCGCCCTTTCCACTCGTCACCATTGGTGGAGAGTGGAGGACACGGGGCGCAGGGTGCAACCGGTTTGGTGGTTAGAAAGGTTTCGGAGCTGCGCTCGCGGCTCGCCCTTGCCTGCACGTTGTGGCCCTCTCGCGGCCACTACACCATCTGCCACCCTCGGGTCGGGGTGGATCGCGAGTAGAAGCTGCTTCAGTCGTGACCTCGAGTAGTCTGAAGCCGCCACTGCTCGAGTGAATGTGACTCCTGGGTGCTAGGCAGCTTTGGCGAGGGTGTCCGCCTCCTCGAATTACCAGCTATGCCCACATGGGAGGGCAGCCAGTGAAAGGAGACGGACACTCCAGAGGAGGCGAGCGCCGAGAACTTTGCGGCCAAGAGGGACCCCATCAGTCCAACTCGATGGCAGTTGGAAAGGGACTGCAGCGCCGGTTTACTGTCGCATAGCGCAGCGACCGGCTTTGCAGGTGGGTCCTCAGCCAGGAGGTCAGCAGCCAGGTGAAGCCCCGCCAGTTCCGCCGCTGTCGAACTCGCTGGGAACGGGAGACGGCATTGCCTGCTGATGGCTCTGGCAGGGATGACGCACGCCGCTGCTGCTGACCCATCCGGCATCACGGATCCGTCGATGAACACCTGCAGCCGACCTTCCAGTTGCTCCTGGAGTTTGCAGGATGCTGCCTGTTGCATAGTGGCCACAGGTGTCCGGTGCTTTGTAGCCCCGCCGTGGGAGAGGTAGGCCTTTGGTGGCCGTTGGTGTGGTGGTGGTGAGGCAACCGCCACTGGTGGGTGAGTCACCATCTGCTCGTAGAGAAGGCATAGCCCTCTCATTCGTGAAGATGGTAGGCTGCGAAGCCGTTCTAGGAGGGCCCTGCCATCAGGTGTCATGCGGTAGCGTACTGTGGTAAGGGGGATAGTTATTGCTTTCTTCCCTCGTGCTCTGGCGTTTTGAGACGCTGCGCCTTTGGTCGAAGACACTGCACGCGGTTCCGAACTACTTCTTGAGGAAGTGGCGCTCTAAGTACTGGTTGACTCCCGCGTACGGGTAAGGCACGGTGGTAAGGGGAGTGCCGCCCATAACACATAGTGCTAACGTAGTACCACAAATAACCACCTGCCAAAACGTGCTAATTGCATTTTTGGATAGCAACCGTGGTTAATTCTTCATAAATTTAGTTTGTTTGCTGTTGGCTTAACTACGCAACAGTTAGACAAACGTACATTTGGGTGCTTAGCAGAGCGCAGCGTGACAGGAATGGGGCTGCACGTAAACAAATTCAAATAGCGCGGGCATTGTTATTGCTGCCACGTCCGCGAGAGGCCGCTACAGAGCAAAAGCTCCGAATGAAGTCTGCGCAATCTTCATTCTTGGAAACAAAAATTGCAGTATTCAGTTAGTTCTATGGCACAAAATAAAAAAAAATGTAACTAAGAATTTTATGTACAATGTCGGTAAAAATGAAAACTTTTAAACAATATGCAAAACTTTGCCGCACGTTCTGAAATTTAGCGTAGTAAATATGATATTTTGTCGCTACATTGGGAGGCTCTGAAGCACTAGCTATAAATAACTGCATCGTTTGTCACGCGCATTGAAATCGTTCACATACAGGCGGTGTTTGTTGAATCGACAACAATTGGCTCGGTATTTATGAAACCATGACAATTCGAGGCTTGGGAGTAACATTTAGAGGCCCGTCGTGAGCTTGAAAGCTGTTTATTAAATACGAAAAAATAATTCAGCTAACCAGACAACGCTAACCGTGCAAATGAACTCTAAACGCGGCTCGCGCGCGTTATGCACAGCGTGGCGTCTGATCTTATATTTTTTGCCTACATGTTGCATCGTTCACGACCGCAGCGCTAACGTCGCTTACCAAGGCTACTGTACCAAGGCAGCAGCGGCGCAGTGGCAGCTTTTGGTTCTTGGTCCTTTATTCTATGGCTTTTCTTTCTGCTCGGAAGAATAAGCACAAATGCCGGATATTAAACATGACACTGCAATGATATTCTTTAATATTTTTTTGTTGATAACCCTTGTATTTGTGGATATATTGAAGATACGTTCACTTGGCACTGGCATTGCGTTTGTTTACTAACCAACTGAATTGAAACTCCGTGAAGTAGCGTAGTCGGTCAGGTTAGGCCGTCAGATCAGATCACTCGTTCTACACCGAAAAACTGGTCGCAGCGCCTTACAGCATGATACAGGAAGTACAAACACAGAAACACCCGCTACGTGCCCGCTACAGAGCAACAATTGTTCTTAGCGCTACTTGCGGCGTTGTATTGTACTAAAGGGGCCACAATATCTCCTGCTGATTTGGCGACAAGCTGAACGGTTTAGCATTTGGCGAAGCGGGTTCTAGCAGTCTTTCAAGCTGCTGTTTGTGTGTGTGTGCGGCGTTGCGGTGTTTGTTAGCGGAGTTTTATCTTAAGTTGTGTACACACTGACCGCGATTATGTGTTCTGGGCTTGGTTCCTAGCCTGAGGGTTCGTTGTGTCTTGTAGAGTTGAACGTGTTTGAGCAGCGCGGAATGACAGCGTGAAGCGCCCCAAAGAGCGGTGGTGTCCCGTGATCCGCCGACGATCGGAAGACCAGCCCGGCGCGACGTCAAGTGTTGGGACGCAGCTGAGAGCTTCTGCTGTGTGCTGTCCCTCGTGACGAGGGGACCCGTTGGTGCCCGACGGCGTTGTCTTTGCTGACCAGGGGGGCGGTGTTCTGCCCTTGCGCACACATGCGCCGCCGAGGTTCGGCCGCCGAAAGTGCTCGGGGGCGTTGATGCGGGCACGTGCTTGTTCTCGCTAGACTCAGCGGTCCTCGCCTGCTTGGCCATGACGGCCGATGCTATGGTTCAAAACCAGGACGTGGCCTGCTACCTGGTCACCAAGTTGTCCTGGAAGGGCAAGTGAGTACCGCGCGCTACCCGCTTCCGTGCACGGTTCCGGAGCGCCTGGTTGCGACGTGTAGGCCGAAGGAGCCTCGAACATGTGCGCGCCTTCGCAACGGTAACTCGTTGCGCGGTTTATCTTCGCAGGTGTGAAGTTCCTCCTGTCGGCTTACGGCGCTTCGCTGTAACGACAGGCGGTGGTTTTGGATTGGCACTTAGTAGCCTTGGTCCCTACGCGAAGGTACACATGGCACCCGGCGTCCGCACAGCCCATTTTGATTGATGTTGACGCAACAGGGCGTGCACAGCTGACTGTTTGCGCGACATTTGCATACCGCGGTGTGCATTTTAGGCATTGGGTACGTGTGTCAGTCAGTGCGCACGGCCCTATCCAGTGTATGGGAGGAGCTGGAGGCCACGGGGTACGCATACTGTGGGAGTTCAGACTTGAGCAGCATAATTTTTCTCATTATCGAGGCCCCTTCCATCAGGCAAACTCAACGAAGCGCACGTCGTTGGAGTGCCTTTTTTTTATTTCATATTTTTTTATAAACAGTGCTTTCTAGTTTGTCCGTGTTATTCGAATTCCTGACCTAGATTTGTATTTTGAAAGGTACGTTTGACTGAACCCATTAGAGAAACCAGTTACAAAAAAAAAAAAAAAAAAAAAGCGAAAGCCTGCACTTTCTAAACACGTGGTTTTAATTCATATGAAAACTTAGGTGCACCTGAAACCTCATTTTGCGAGAAGACTTGAAACTTCAACATTCCTGCAAATATCCAATTCGGTCTCAGTAAGTTAAATGTGAAGTCTCTTTTTACGGCTGCAGTGTCTCATGTGGTGCGTAGCTCTTGTTTTTCATTCAACGTAACATACTTCATTTCATCTATTAATTGTTTTAGGTGGTTATTCCTCCAGCAATAGATATGGTAAACAAAGACAACAGGTTTAATGAAGAAGACGATCTCAGTTATCCAAAATGCATCCAACCCCTGTGTGAATGCTTCACGGATACACACTTATCAGGCCTTTAAAAAAAAAAAAATCTTTTGCATGTACGAATTGTGTAACTTGAAACTTGACTAATCATGACTTTCTGCAGCATCTTAACTGGCTATGTACACAAATTTGCAATTTCCTTTATGGAACTACATCTGATGCCTCATCATTTTCGATTATTTTTATCACTCTATATTGCCTTTAAAGAGACTCGGAATACTGCATTCAGGGCAGTTGATTGTGTGTCACCTCGTACATTGTCATCATGGGAAAACCGTGCACTTTCCTCACTGGTGACCGTTGTGAGGGCCACTTATCAGTGTGCGCCAGTTCGTCAAGCCTGTCGAAACTTGCCAACAGATGCACTTCTCTACATTGTCTTCATGTCACGCAGGTTTCGAGTGCATTGGCAAGACAGGCTGCAGAAACGCCGCAATGTCATTGAATACCTGTCTCTGCAGAGAGGCATTGTGCTGGATATGACGCCATCGGAAAGTGATGGGCTGGACAATTAGCACTCAGATTATGTACGCACAGAAAGTGGGGACAAGTGGTCATCTTGTCTTCCAGAGTGCACTTCTTTTCTAGTGCCAATTCCCCTCAACAGTTATGCAAGCCCAACTAGTGCAACAGTTAGTCATTTCTATGAAATTGGAGGTGTCACTGTAGGTGACTAATCAAAAATACAACCTCAGGCTTGCTGCCTTCTCAGACAGTTGCAATTAGTGGGCATGGAGTGCAAACCACATAGTGAAATTTAGGTGCACAGAACAGAAATTCAGCCATAAATCGTTAATCCATAACTTTCTGCTGATACCATGGGGCACTTCTTTGGTACATAAAACAATATAAACTCTTTATTAAGTTTTCTCACTACTACTTTCCACTGCTTGGTTCAAATAATTAGGACATTTTATATTCCATGACTCCACTGTGGTCATGTGGTACACTACAGTTGTGGATTCATTAATTTTTATCACGAAGAGTGCTCAAAAACCTAAGTTTAAGTGCATGAGTATTTTGCATTTTGCATGGAATTAGCCACTTCTGGAATTGAACCTGTGACCTGTTGCTCAGCATCACATCATAGCCACTGAGCCACCAATGTGGCAAGTCAGCTACATCATTCAGAGCAATAAACGTTCGAGCACAACTCAGCTACGATGACTATCCGAATATGCAAATAGCATTCTTTTGAGAGGAAAAGAAATTCAGGTAAAATTTAAAAAAAAATTAAACGGTTAGATAGCCAGAAAGAAAACTGGTCCTACAGTGCCCAGAATACTATTCGCATTAGGAGAAAGAATAGGCCCTCTTTTTTTATGCTGCACTATCTTCGGGATCAGCCCACGAAAATGGTTAGATAGCCGGGAATAAACTTGGTCAGACAATGCCAAGAATGCTATTTACATTAGCAGGAAGAATAGGCCCTCATTTTTATAGACTGCACTGTATTCGGGATTGGCCCACGAAAATGGTTAGATAGCTGGGAAGAAAATTGGTCAGACAATGCCAAGAATCCTATTCGCATTAATAGTTGTACTTGCGCAGCGTTCATATTCAAGGAGTTACCCGAGGAAAGGCACAGGTGCTCATGCGAGATGTCAGAGTGTAGTACCGTGACTAAGAAAAAATCGCACTACGTGCATTCCTTCTTAAAAGTCACTACTGTATATGGCAATATGAACGGAGTAGGAAAGGGACTTTGGTTTTGCTGTTGCCTTATCAGTTTCAAATAATTGTTTGCATGAAAAAATAACACCTTGTTGCTATATTTGTAAATAAATTTAAAAAATAAGTCCCGACTTGGTGCTGTGCTATAATTTCCGTTATGATGACTTCTTGGAGTCCTTAGATGATCTTGTAAAAAGCAAAGGAACACCATGATAATGTGCTGACACGATGGTTGTGGGACTGTACTAACAATGCACACGGACTAGTTTGCTATCTGCGATAATGGTTATGTTGAAATAGTTATATACCGCACAGAATTTTGGATATTCATTTTCTATATGATTCTAATGTTGCCATACAAGGAAGTTTGTTACCATCCCAAATGCACTGGTTATCACCACTGGGAGGGTAGGCCTTGTCAGGCACACACTGCCTTTAACCTCCCTCCTGATGTAGCTTTGTATGCTTGTATGGGAAAAGTGAATTTCGCAATAAAGCTTTCAAACTTTCAGTTGTACAGGCACGTACACATTTGCATACCTGCCAAGTCTCCCTGATTACCCGGGAGGCTCTTTGATTTGACCATTTCTTCCGGTTGTACGGTTGACAGGAAAATCTTCCGGAAATTGCTGTTGTGTCCCGTTCCCGCGTCCAAAGCTTTGTCAGGCTACATTGCCTAAAAAAATATAACCCAATCTAATTCAGTTAGAAGTTCATTGCGCGAAACATTGTTAAGAAAGTAGTAGGGAAACCCTGTACATGCGCTATTTCGTTAACCCCAGAGCCGCTCCTTGAGCTGACAGAGCACTGCAGAATGCGAGCGGCAATTTAACATTGTGAAAAATACGAGGAGGCAGTGCCGCTCGTCTATGTGTCGCTCGTTCAAGACGCTGGGAAACGTCAACCTCGCAAAATGTGAAAAAAAAAAAGAAATTTCTTACTATCAAACATTATCTGAAGAATTTTTGAACACCTGCCGTGGTTCCTTAGTGGCTATGGCATTGTGCTGCTAAGCACGAGTTCGCGGGATCAAATCTAGGCCGCAGTGGCCGCATTTTGTTGGCGGCGAAATGCAAAACCACCTGTGGGCCATCCATTGGGTGCACATTAAAGAACCCCAGGTGGTCGAAATTAATCCGAAGTTCCCCACTACGGAGGGGCGTGCCTCATAATCAGATGGTGGTTGTGGGATGTAGAAATTAAATTTTGAAGAATTTTTGAAGGTGAAATTAGCAACAACGAAATGCTTGCAAAAGTGAGACCTTGAGGTTCATGTGGCAATTTGTATATCTGTAAATAAAATTGTAATGTTCTCCTGGCAGTACTTGAAAATATCGGCATTGGGGGAGGGGGGAGGGGGTAGTGTAACCAACTAACCCCCCCCCCCGGTCGGAAGATCTCCAGGAGTTAGTTGCTCCGAACTTCCGAGTGCAATAATGATGTGTCACTGCATGTAGCAAGCAGCAAGGACATGTTTGTATTAACAATAGCGTAGTATTTTAGAAATAGCAGTACTAATTGGCCAAGCTGTGTTGTCATAGCATCTCAGGTGAGTTGAGAATCTGTCAGTGAAAGTACTGACAAGGGGCTTTTTGCATGAATAAATTACAAAGGTTAGAACTTGTGTACCTCATGGAAAGCATTAACAGTTTGTGATGAATTATTCAAGCATGTTCTGCATAAACCAATGAGGTGGAGGCGTGTAAAGAAAAGTTGCCACCCAGCTGACTGGCAGAATAATGCAAAGGGACACATTTCCACGTCTTTGAAAAGCAAACTCGGCAGTTGAGAGAAAATTCGTCTTGGTGAGGAGACCAAACACAGGACAGCTGCTTTTGTGGGGCAGTCGCTCTACCATCTGAGCCTATTTGAACAACTCATTTGTATGAAAGCTTTCATGGTTTTCAGTTGTTAATTAGTTTTTTTCGTTATGCTGCCATCTGCTAGAACCTTGGTTAGGTTGGTTGGCAGAGGAACTGTGCCCCCTAAAAAGCATCAGTCCTTTGTTAAGTTGCCAGTCCAGGTTGAAATCTTCAGTTTCCAAAGCTTGCTCTTTCAGGACACTGAAATGAGTACACCCTTTGTAGAATTCCGCTACAAGTCAGATGAATGGCAAGTGTTTGTCTTGCAGGAATTTCTAATGCCTTAAATAAATGTGAAATAGAGATTGTTGACAACATAGAATGAAAGTAAAAAAAAGAACTGCAAGCCATCAGTGGTGTTTGAATGCATATTTTACAAGCTGTATCCAGTGTACTGTTTAGCTGTTGTCCTATGCACTTTCGTGTGGCAGCCATCTCTTGCACTATGTTGTGTATCTCTCTGTACCCGTGTAACCCTAATCTGAGAGCGCTGCGTGGCACATTTTCTTAATACAGTAGCTGATCAAGTCATGTCATGATCACATCATGTGAGATAAAAATTCTCATTCATGATCCTGCAGCTGTTAGCTGCTGGTTCTTAACGTACAGAAACTTTTTCAATACTATATAAGGGGCTTTCTCTCTGTCAGCATGTGGAGGGAATAATTTTGTGCCTGCAAAAGTGTTGATCTGCGGTGATTGGCTTGCAGATATGCGCGGGTGTTCTCGGTGGGCACCCAGGGCATCCGCACCTACAGCCTGCCCTACATGGAGATCACCAACCAGTGGAGCTACGGTGACTTCCTGCGCATCCAGCCCTTGGGTTCGGGCCACGAGTTCTCCATCACGTTCCGTAAGGGTCGCAAGGGCGAAAACAGCATGCGATTCCTCTCCGAACACCGTGCTGACATCATCACCCGTGCACTGGTGAGACCTTCTTGAAGGGGAATAGCCATTATAGGACGACTTATGTGGAGATCGTGGTCAATCAGGCACACAAGGCTCTTTGCTTACTGTCACCGCAAGGAGCAACAAGACGCATTCTTTCAAACGTGCAATTGCCACTGTTTGGATAGCTCTGGACTTTTTTGGACATTTTGCAGCCATACATGCACAGTAGTGACTCTCAATGGGTTAAAATTACTGCCCTATAGAAACAATCTTAAACAGAGGCATGCATTAGTATACTTGCTTTTAGGGTTTGTCCAAAAGGAAGCAAAACATGGATGCTTGATTTCTTTCTCTTGCACTCGGACTAGTGTAAAGCAGAACAACATAAGCACGTACCATGCAGCATAGCTGTTCAGCATGTCATACATAATAGAATGTTGCGGGCAAAGGAAATGCACATGGTACAGTACAAACGCAAGTACAAAAACGAAAACTTTTTTTTGTTGCAAAAGTTCCAGTAATAATGTCAGTGTTTTTAATGTAGGACTTTTTGCCGTTAGACATGAGTCAAATGAGGCATGCTGGCTTTTCATGTACCTAAACTACAGTTCTCCTATTTTTTCTTGCTCTAATTTGAACCATCTTGGTTGTGTTTCGGCTGTCTGCAGTTGTACCGGCAGAGTAACAGTAAGCTTATGAAAAATAGCCTCTATTAGCTAAGCCTTTAGTCTACGTCACTTGGATGCATGTGCCCTTACAGGCTCCCTACGGTTGCTAAGTGGGAATGCATGATTGTGCGTGCGCAGTAAGCCCGGGCCTCTTTTGGCTATGCTGAGGCAAGAAATGAATAAAATATGAGGAAAGGAATCTGTATCCAAATGCAGCCCTGCACTATTTTTCAGGCTTGGTTGTAATTCTGAACTGCTGTAACACTGTAGCTCTGCCCTGTTTTAAAAAGGCACTCGAGGAAAATACTAAGTCAAGCTTAGGCTTCTGTAATAATGAATTCATCATTTGTAGGGAGAGCACAGCTTTTATAAGTGAGAAAATGACATAAAGGATAAATTGGAGTGGCGCCGCCTATTTTGTACTATGGTACCTTCCGTGACATCAGTACTAGCTGATTCCCAGAGAGTGGCAGAAAGGAAGGTCATATAGAGATTATGTCAACTTGTTCATTTTGGCGAGGGAAATTGAAATTAAGAAACAGCAGCTTCAGTGGCATTTTTCTACACAACATTCATATATTGGTAGACAGAAGAGGATGATAAAGTGGTAGATCAATAATCTGTTGATATAACTCTGCCTAATATTTTTCTTTGGTGCACTTTTAAGGACATTTTTTGTTATCTTGACAGCCATGGAGCTCCTTGGGAACCTTAATGTCAAGGTGTGTGTGAGGTGCTGAAAAACAAATGATCATCGAGGAGTAGCATACTCATTGAATAGTAAAATGCTTCACATAAAAATGTAGAAGCATAAGACTGTTGTGCACAGTTCCCCAAAGAGTTGGGGGAACTATTTCCAGCATGATGTTTACAGAAGTTGACCATCTCATATATTAGTTCTTGTCGAATAATTAGTTCCTATTTATTCCTTATTGTTTCTTTAGTTTTCTTTGGAGCCTCGTTCAATACTATTCAGCTCTGTCAAAGAAACTCTTTCATCTGTGCATAAAAAAGTTGGGGAGAAAGCTAATTGTGATGTGCAAATGTAAAGATGCTGAAGCTCTCTTCACTGCTTGTCCCTTTACAGGATTTCAAGCATCTGTTTGCTGAGCCTTGCAAAGAGACTGCGGTAAGCACGCTGGCAATTTTGCTGATTTTGTCTTTTCAAGCGAACGCAAGGTCTTTGAGTAGCTCCTTGAATTGATGCTTCTCACTATCATGTTGTGTTGGAACCTATAACATGAAACCACACGCGCGCGCATGCACGTCGCAGTGCCGGCGCCGCCCGCTCCCTGAAGTTTTCTGCTGTTATCGGGAAGCGAGCGTTGGCCGGCATGGGCAGTTTCGGGGCCTTCGCTCACTACGTGCTTGCGCGCCGCATTTCACGACTCTCACCATTCGTACATCGTGCTATGGTGCACAAATACTACAAAAATAAGTCCTTCTTTTATTTCGAACAAATTTTCGGGCGCCTTTGAGTTCGAATTATCGAGATTCGACTGTACCAGCACCTACCTGTGAACAGACGTAATCAAACTACTGGGGGCAATGGATGAGTGAGCATCTAGAGGTGACCCTTTGAGAGATCAGAAACCAGACAAACATCAGTTTTTGCAAGCGCGACAAACGAAAACAGCCCGCGAGACGAAACCAAAACTAACCTCCATATGCCCACGGCGCGAGCAGTTGCCTGCACAACGGCGTAAACGAGTCATAGAATTAAAACAGAGATTATGGAAAGAAAAAAATAATTATTGCATCCACACAGGGTGGCAGCATTTGCTGGGCTACAGCAAGTGCGATAAATTGGCGCGTTCTTTAAATATACAGACGATGTCGTAAATATATTACATTGACCATTTGGGACTTGTTCGCGGTGCCATATATATGTACGTCTTTGACCCTCAAAGGGTTAACATGCGCTTCACTAATGTCCCGAAGTTTCACTTCTCTGCTAACTGTCTAATTTTTGCAATGAAATCATGAGCAGTCTCACCATTTTTTTGCGAGCGAAAAAGGATGGTGAGACTGCTCATGAAGAAAGCATAACTTGTAGTGATCTCATTAACTTATGAGGCCTAGTGGTCTTCCAAAAACCCGACGACGTCTTCATAACACAGCTCGTTGCCCTTTTTGGGGTGGCACTGCCCCTAGACCACTTGCACTGCATTGTCTGTGAGGGATGTTATGAGCAGTGCTCGCTTTCTCGTTAGTTCCACGGTGTTGTGGGCTTCAAAGTTAGGCCCCAGGCAAACACAGTATGTCGGCCACGTACCTTCCACGTCTGCAAATACTGGTGGCCGCCTGACACTCATGCTTGTGCGGGTCTACTCGCTTCACGCCAACGTGCTTCCTTGTTGCCACCGCTATGTCATGTTCGAGCCGATAACGTGAGGCAGTGATAACGTAACAAGAATGAAAAGGTCTATTCCAGCAACACCGCCATTTTTACCGCCAGCCTGTGACGATGCGGTCTTTTGGTCGTCCATTTGTGTTGGCTGTGGCTTGCTGATGAAGCATCGCTCACTGCACCAGCTGGCGTAGCTATGGCATTCTGCTGCTGAACACGAGGTTGTGGAATGCCTGAAGGTTGGGTGGAATGCATGAACACTCATGTGCCAAGCATTGGGCTTCTGAATTCAGGAAATTTTCACTTCATTTCTTTTTGTTGTGCGTAAGCTATGATCTGGCTGAGTTTAATTTGATTGCTTTGCATGAGTGCTGCTGTTCACTCAGTAGTCGGCATGCTGAGAGCTTGTTGTTTTTCATCTAGGATTGGACAAGCTTAGAGTGCCCTTATGCTTTCTATGAAAGGGACACATCTAGCCTCGCTATTCTATTCATGTCATTCTAACCACGGGTAGGCTCCAACTTTAGGCAAATAAATTATTGGACACATCCACGGGACATTAAGTGCTGTGGTGTAATTTTTTCTAGTGGTGTGTGAATATTCGAAACTTTGAATATTGGATTCGATTTGAAAGGCACTTCTAGTATTCAAAATGTTCGAACCACGAAAAATTGTTGTTGTCGGCTTTAAGCATGAAATGCTTTTAGCTCCTGTTTTAGCTCCCGAACAAATTGACCTTTGTGTTGCCGCTCACATCAACGCCAACTAAGCTGCGAAAACACAGCACGCGACGGACTCTGTGCCTGTCGCAGATGGCATTCAAGATACAGCGGCCTGGGTGGGCGTGTGTGCTGCGCCTCCCGGAGTAGAACGGGCCCCCTCCTTCCTACCCTCCCTCCGGAGCCTTGCGTGTGGCGGAAGACTGGGCGCTTCCTCCCCGCTTTCCTTGTTTGCATGCACGAAATTGAGCCGCAATCGCCAACTCACCCTCGCACGCTTTCACTTGCGCATACAGCATACGCCGTGTGGCAACGATTTTATCACCGTTGGACTTTACACAGAGCCTCAAAGCGCCGGCAGAAATGCAACTGGAGTGTCAATATAATTGCTATCGCAACAAGAGAAGATCCATGTGAGTGGTGGTGTAAGCATGGTGCCCACTGTTGGCTCGGCTTGCGAAGAGATACTTGCCGATACCAGACACTAGTGTGTTCAGTAAGCACCTCTTTTCAGTACCTGAAGGAATTTTGACATGCAGGAGGGTGTAGTTGCTCCCCGAAAATGTCGAGCCGCTATCCTTCCTTCACGACAACATGAAATAACTGCAGTTATGATACTGTCAAGCAAAAGTGTTTCACTAGCCTCCCTGCACTAGCCCACAAGGCACCCAAGCCTCCAGGATCGGTAGCGGTGGTGGTCACTCCGAATGTTCATCTCAACCAAAGAATATGTCTAAGGCGGTTCATCTTAAGCTGATTTTTTTTGCATTGAGTCTATGGAAAACCGAACAAACGTTCCCATGTTGTTTGTTATATGCGAGAATTCGACTAACCTAGCTCATCTTAACGAGAGTTCACTAATTCTATAATATCGAAAACTGGATATAGTGAACTTTTAGGAACATATATGAGAGTTCAATATACAAGGTAAAACAAAGCTGCACGCAATGGTACTGAAACATTTCATGGTGATCTGATTCTTGCAGCAGCATGTGTAAGTAACCCGTCAGCGCAGTATCATCTGTAGCTTTTTATCAAGTTATGCGTCATATCGGACTCTACCTGGTTGCATGGTGAAAAATGCTTAGAAAGTGTGGAAAAAAAAAAAAGCCGCTGCTGGTGGTTTTACATAGATGTTCAGCGCTGTCTGGATATTTGCAATCCAAATTTGTTTTAAGGGATTTATATTGCATGAATATCGCTAAAATAAATTTTGGTGGTTCGAGATAGAGCTTATTTCGCTGTACAGTCGATGACCGATAATTCGGACTTCATGGGGAACGTAAATAAATCCGAACTCTCGAATGTCCGAAAAAAACGAATGTGCCCAAAAAATATAATTTTATTTACGTTTTAATGCCCCTGTGCAAGAAAGAAGCGGTCGATTCATTGTTGCACACACTTCCGCTTATGTGCAACCAAGTACGCCTATATTTCTGCCGGTTTTCTGTTGTCGCTGTACGCTGATGCAAGGACTGCAAAGGCTCGAGTCAGATCTGCATGGCACATCATCATCCGAGTTAGAGTCGCTGTTTGACGGTGGGAGAACTTGCTCAATTATTTCGTCATCGTTCAGTTCGGCACACAACACCGCGCTGTCGACGTTGGCAAAGTCTTCAAATGTAACGGCGGCAGGAATCGGAAAACCGTAGCCTAGCAGGTCATCAATAATGGCAGCATTTGAGCTCGTTGTAGTATGCGGAAGTTCAGGCTTTTCAGTTGCGTAGTTGGGGTCATTCGGACTGCGACTCGAGACTCATTCGGAGTCAGACTGCGAGGGGGACCGTTGGTGCTATTTGACGCTGCCTGTCGATAACTTCACGAGAAACACTTCTTGGAGCCAGCAGAGCGCTGTCTGGAACGTCAACTAAACAAACAAAATGATGAGAGCGAGCGGGCCATGCGCTGGGATACCGGAATAGGATGTGATGATCGCGATGTTGATGCGACCTCACAATTCAGGCAAAGCCTCCAAGATCAACATTAGTAATTTAACCTGAGGCGTAGTGCTGTGACCGAGACAAAGCCTCAGAGATTACCATTTTACATTTAATCTCTAAGGCCATACTTGATATCTCGTATCTCTGAGGCCATACTTCATTTCTCATCAAGGTTGCCAGAGGAGATAATGGCGGCAGAATCCGAGTACACTACAGTCATGGATGGAGTCCGAATAATCCAACGTACAGCTGGTGGCTGTCCGAAATATTAGTCGTCTTTACACATTAAGTCTACGGGGCCATTGGCGGTGCGCGAAGCTGTCCGAATTATCGGTGTCCGATTTATCGGTCGGCGACTGTATCTGGGTTCCTTACGATTGGATTTGACTGTAATTATTCCCTTGATTGTATGGTGGTGGTGGTGCACATACGCAGTGTTACCGGGCTCGCAAGCTGCATTGGTCGGACGAAGAGCAAACGGTGGAGCTGGAGTTGGGCTGCCAGGGTTTTGTGCAGCGGGATCCTGCCCAGAAAGGTCGCGTCCTCGGCACGTACCCGTATCGTGATTTGCGGGGCATGGCCGCCCTATCAGACGCACCAGGAGGTCTGGTGCTTGCTACCGGACACGAACGCCTGGTAAGCACTACATACAAACCTCTTTGTAATGAATTCGCATCCTACAAAAGGATACCTTAGTTATACCCTGTATTCCTTAGTTATATATATCTGATAGCATTTCTGGTCCTGTGCAAAGCACACTTTCTGCACACAGTGCCAGGAATGCTGTCGGCCATATACTTTGACACATCCAGTGCACAGAAATTTTACGAAAATGATAGTATCTGTGAAAGTGATCGCCTAAAAATACCACCCCTGAATTTGCATAACAAAGCCTAAACTGCCGGCGCTGTGCAGTCAAGGTCGCACTTCACAGCATCATCTGCATTACGACAGGCGAATGCGAAACGCTCCCGTAGCCTTGAACATTGTAGTTCCAAATATACTGAAGCACAAAACTCGGCAAAAGCCTGTAAATGAATTTCTTGTGTTGTTGGCTGCGTAAAAAAAAAAAAAAAAAAGATCCCATGAACTTGCTTTTTTGCATGAAAATATCTGAATCACAGTACTATAATTTAACTAATTCCAGGGATGGATCTGTTTCATTATGTTAAAGAACCATTTTTTGTTAATGATTCGTCAACATCTAGCACTCATGTCAAAAGTATTATGCATATCCTGCAGCTATTCGAACTATTCACTTTGCAATTATTCGGCACTAATTACTATTTGCTTCAAACCAAAAAATTCAGTCAACTTTCGTTAATTCAACTCTGGTTAATTCGTTTTTTTTTTTTTTTGGGTAATTCGATCTCGACCAATCGCGGTCGCCGACCGGCGATCATGCATTTATATGGGCCCACACTTTCGTTATTTTGATTGTAAAATTGGCCTTCGCTGGATAATTTGAAGTCGACCAATCAGTATGCATATCCCTGACCCCTATGGTGGCCCCAATAGTGATTCCTTTAGTGGCACCTAAAGCGCCTATTTTTGGCCTGCCCTAGGAAGATTTCAAGCAGAACGGTAGCCCACAATGTCTTATTACAGTATTTTCCCGACTAACATACACCTTTTTTAGAGCCCTTAAGCGCCCGGTCCTGCGGCAAGCATGTCGTCTGGGAGGTCTCTGCAGCCGCTGCTGTGAATCGTGCCCACGCGTCACCCACGCGCTGGCTTTCGCGATCTCCACATTAGCGAGGCAAGTCGCGCCACACTTCCCTCCATTTGCAATGTGCCGCGCGAGACAAATTTTCCGTGCCAACCAATATGTTGCGAAATGAAAACACGTATGGAGCTGCACTCAAATATCGCAGTACTGAGTATTGTAATCGTCGGTGAATTATTTTTCCTAGGAATATTCGGCCAACAACTGAGATTGCGGCGTTTATATACTTTGCCGCCTAAAACGGCTGTATTGCGGCGAAGCTTACTTTAGGTAACCTGCCAGTGTGCAACACATAAACCCTTGTCCATTTTTTTTCCCGCCTGAAGAATAGGGAGCGTGTACGACTTCTACTTTGTTCAGAAGCTTCAGTGTCATTTATATGTGTGTTTTTTACTTTGGACTCACAGAAATCGGGCGTGCGTTTTATACTGGGGCATGTTAGAATTGTGCGAATACTGCCAAAAGAGTCAGTGGCGCGTTTTGATGTCATTTTCTGCATCTTGCTTAATTCAGCCGGCTGGATAATTCAATCAATTCCGTCGGTCCCATCAGGGTCGAATTAATGAAAGTCGAGTTAATACAGTATGTTCAACAGTAAATGTGTACCCCATGTGGTGCACTTTGTAAGGGTGATGTATAGACCTACACCACCGCCCTACGTCACGAAAATGCTGGTGGCGCTGTCGTCGGAATTTAGTTTCGCATGGTAGGCACTCTGCCACCGAGCCACTGCCCGTGTCACGCCTACCACAGCAGCCGCTGGGTTTCGCGGTTGGTTGTGCGGTTCCAAGTGTGAGGTCTTTATTCTATGATCTTACAACGAAGGAAATGCAGTATGTCGACGTGCTGAGTTGCGTCGAAACACGCAAGAGGCTAAAGTTTTCGTAGGTTTCCTGTTGATGAAAACCGTCGCAAGCAATGGGCCGCCGTGGTAAAAAGCGAAAGTTGGATTCTCATACCAGATCATCCATTGCACGCAAAACATTTCGTAACCGTTAAGCTTCTCTTTTATTTTGAGTGGCGTGCATGAGCCAACCTATGATCGTGAGGTCATTATTAGCCCGTCATTACAATTTCTTGCCGCACTGTGGAGAAAGCTAGCTAGATTAGGATTAGCCTTGAACGTAGGTCGAGCGAGCAGTGCCCCACAAAGCACGTCACATTCAAATTTATTTTCATCTCGCAGCATTGCACCACTTGCAGTGGTGAAATTCATATCATATCACACGTTCACATACGCAGGCTGCACACGCGCCTAAACGTGTCAATTAAATTTCGAGCGCGAAATAAAATGTACAGGGTTAGTGCATAGTTGGAGCGATCAGGATGGCCGCGGCCAACAGGTCAGGATGCGCGGTCCTACACAGCCGGCGTCGCCGTCGGGACGGTACCTCGCTGGTCCCATCCCAGAGGCGATCGCTTCTGTCGCCGCACACGGCGACGTAGAAATCGGCTACAGCTTGTTTTTAACATGTAATAATTCTTAATAGAAAAAATATCTCGAATTTGCACGTGTTTCGTAAAGCACTGCCCTGTACTAAACCACTGGCGCGATCGGGAGCAACGATCCGACGGCATTTCGTCTCGTGGAGGGAAACCCAAGCACCGGCCGTGTCAGCGAGGTGGCACGGCTGGCTTGCAAGTATATACTACGTTTTGTTTACTAATAGCACCAAAGACACCGTTTGCTATTTGCACCAATTCATTTAAGCCCACATTAATCGTGTTGTCAAACATAAGCGCACTATGATGAGCTGCAGGCAGATAAGCGCTGTCGGCCGTCACTGCGGCGGTCAGCGAGCTAGGCCTACCGTCTCGTTCGGCCGTATTCCGATGGGGCGAAATGCAAGAACGTTTCCCTCGGTGCACTCTAAAGAACCACACGTAGTCAAAAGTAATCCGGCGCCCCCACTACCGTGTGCTTCATAATGAAATCGTGGTTTTAGCACCCTCCACCCCATCCCATTCAACAAAAAAAAAAGTGCTATCTTCATGTGCAAGCGGGGCGGCGAAAGTGGGCGGAACCTACGCGACGTTGCTATAGGGGCTAAAATATATTGACGGTGCCTACCACTGTTTACAAACATGGTGTAGGTCTATAGCTGCCTGGCCACTGCACATTTAGTTTGCTTTCCTTCAGAAGGAAATACCCATGGAAAGGTGTTTGTCCACTGTGAAAATAGAGACTATAATAGCCAAAATTATGACCAAGGTGGGCAATATTTCACTATGTATGCAACCTATTTAAATGCACACTCTATGTTTGTAGAACTGGGATACCTTTTTATTGAGAGATCAATGTCAGTACCAAAGGTGGCCTAATCAGCTTGTTTAGTGCCCTTGCTGAAATGGCACTTCCATGCTTAAGGATTGGCAAAACAGCAAGTTAGCTTTTAACTATTACAGTCAATGTCCGTTGATGTGGCCTTGACAGGACTGACAAAATTGAGCTAATTATCCGATGGGTCAAATTAAACAAGAGGCAGCAAAAAAAATGCCGGAATACACCACTGCCTTGTGCAACTTGCACAAGGCAGTGGGAGTGGGAGAAAATGTGCACGGAGCGTTTGGCAAAGTGCCCAAACAAGTCTGAAATTATTAAAACCTACTTAGAGCCAAGTACACTGGGCCGAGTCAGCCAAGTGCAGATGTTTAGCTTACATTTTGAGAGAGAAAAAGTCAAAGGGTTGGCTTCACAAAGAGTTCGCTTGCGAAGGGTCGCTGTGTGACGTAATGCTCCCTCCTAGCTTGTTTTTTTACAGCGTAAGCTGTTATGGGCTCATTCCAATAGCCGTTTCAGTTCGCGATGGTGTCCGCCGCTGCTGTTGGGGACCGTAACTGCTATCGCCAGAAATGCTAAAAAAGTACCCGGTTCCCGCCAGGATCAAACCCGCACTCGCTGTGTGGGAGCCAGATACTCTACCACTGAGCCACGCAAGTGCTTGCTTTCGGGCAACGGGAAAATGCCCTATAAACGCTTTCTAGGCAGGCGCGCAGGCGCAGACGACCTGAGCCTCCGCCAGTATGGTGGCGCCATCTAGGTAAGGCGCCTGCAAATGCAGCATGTGCAGGCGAGCAGACGAAATGTGATTCAGACGAGGCCCGCTATCAACGCGATCCCGAGCTGCCCGAGCCTCCGCCAGTATGGTGGCGCCATCAAGTTAAGGTGCCTGCAAACGGAGCGTGCCCGACATGTAAGTTGCAGTTGTAAGGCTTGATCGGGCTCAGCAGACTGCTGTGCAGAGAGCATTACAAGTTGCAACTCGCCGTCAACGCCGGACGGACAGTTCAGATCGTTCTTGTCAAAATGAGGTGAAGAGACTTTGCCGCGAAGTGTGTGGTGCCGAAATTGGAGCTACTCTTGAGCTGCTCCACCAGCTTACGCTGTGACTGTGCTGCGTGTGCCGCGCAGGCCTGTGACTTTTTCTCTATGCCACTGGCAGTGCTGGATCATGTGACCATCTCACCACGTGTGTTAGTCTCCACCGGATGAGCCAGATCACATGATCACATGTCGGAGGGAGAACTACATCATAGACAGCTTATAACGTTAGTCTCCGGAGTTGCGAATTTCCACACTATAAGTGGTGACACACTATAACCAAAACAAGATTTTTCACATGCTGTGCACGTGCAAAACATGTAGACTAAGCAGCCGCCGCATGTGTCCGGAAATCGAAGCATACGACCGGGATGTGCTCGCGATTTCGTTGGCAAGGTGGTTCCTCAGCTTTCCAAGTGCCTACAGCCACTGTGGAGCATTTCCTTGACTCTGCATCAAACTGCAACTTTGGCCACCGACTCCTGACAAGATGACACTGGTTAGGCCTAGCCGGTGGGGGTGTTGGGTGACATGCTGTCGTGGAAAACTCGCCCTTGATATATGTTTGTACCTGTAGATGAATACACGGCGATCTGGTGCAAAATGATGCACAGAGGCTGGACTGACAGCAGCACGCGTAAAGCTGGCAATCAGCTGCCAACTAGTGCGAGCGTGTATAGCAAAAGTTTGTATGTGGGCATACTGGTAGGAACGGTGAAAACTCCTATGTGGACAACGTTCTGAACTGATGAATTTGCGGCACTCAGTTTAACTCCTTGACTGTTTTAGACGAGCTCAGCTCCTCACGCCATCCTGGTTAATTTTGCTTTGTACTAGCTCTGCTCCTCGATGGCAATAACCCTGTTTTCAAAGCGATTTGGACGAACTCAGCATGTCCACTTTATTTTTTTTTCTATTACGTAGACGGCTGTAGTGCCAGCGTTTGAAATACATATGCGGTTATTTCACTCTTTTTGTTTTACTAAATAGATGTCAGCACTTTTTCAGCGCCTTCAAGGCCACATTGATTGAGTCTTCGTGTTCTACAACATAGATGGCAGCTATTTCGTCAGCACTGGAGGGGCACGTTTATTGCGGTCTTTGCTTTTCTTCTCCATAAAGGCAGCACTTTGTAGGCACTCAAGAGACCACATTTGGCAATCTGGCACTTTTTGCACCTTTTGGCAGATTTGTAACGATAGCGTCTGTACCGTTTGTGGCAATTGCAAGTACATATATATATATATATATATATATATATGGCATAGTAAAGAGGTAAAATGAGTTTTTCACGCATAAAACATGAAGCAAATTGGGTGAAAAAGCTTTAGAAGGGTTCTTGATGGAGTGAAGTTTGGAAATAACCTTTAAAAAAGAAAAAGCTAATTAAGGTCACTTTTATAAAGTCAAAGCAACAGAACACTTAAGGGATTAGACTAACAGCATCGGGAAATCGAGGTCGCACGCGCGATATTTGCACATCACAACGGGCAGTGCAATTAAATATATTAAAACATTCTCGATTTATTCTTAATTATGGCAGCACGTATTTATCGTGGAAAAGAGAGAGGAGCTGATGAAGCGTGCTGTGGACTGGGCCAGCCAGCACGTGGGTGTCCAGCTGTCGTTCCGTGAGCCGATGACGCGGGTGTCAGCAAGAGAGGCCCGCCTTGGACGGTACAGGTGCGTGTCACCCTTTGGATCAGTATTTCTTGTTTTGTGGAGTGTGGTAACTTACCCTGTGCAGTCACGAGTCAATGCTCTAAGATATTGAAGAGCTAGGGACAGGCACAAGACAGAGCAGCCCAAGAGAGATAAAATGGAACATCCTGTCTGTGCTCAACATGCTTCACAATAATCTCTCATTAGTGGCCTGCACGATCTTGATGTTCTAAGCATTTGTACATGGTTGTATGTTCTTGTGTTCCAGCGTTGGAGCATGTCCGTTCTTAACAGTGCAAAGTACGTGCAGAGTTGCACTTGGTGCAAGCTGGAAACATTGTCTTGAAAAAATGTCATTGCAGGTTGTGTCGCGCAATTGTGAAATGTCCCACAGTGAACTGCTCCCTCCAGTTGCTATGTTGTGTGTCTGACATTATGGCCAACATGGGAAGTTTCAGTGCAGGTTCTCCTGTAGCAGGTGTGGTGTTCCAACTTGTGGTGTTCCGACTCTCTACTTTTTCTGCAGTACTGACGAGGCACTCACATCTCTATGCGAGTTCGTGGTTCACAAGATTTCTCCGCGTCATGAGGTAAGCTGCATGTTTAGGTGTTTAGGCAGGAATGTTCATAAGGCATGCACCTGCACTAGCTTTAGCTATTAAAAAATTTCATTCTAAAATGGCAGTGCTGTGCCATTGCCAAGATGAATCAGTTCCTTAATGAAGCTGCCCACCGTGGTTGCTTGGTGGCCACGGCGTTATGCTGGTAAGCACGAGGCTGCAGGATCAAATCCTGGCGACAGCGGCTGCATTTCGATGGGTACGAAATGCAGAAACGCTGGTGTACTGTGCTTTGGGTGCACATTAGAGAACCTCAGGTGAACAAAAAAGCAGAGACTTATGGCGTGCCTCATAATCATATCGTAGTTTTGGCACGTAAAACCCCAGAATCTAATTTTTAATGAACCAGGCCACAAGACTTATTTGAAACAGTAAGCTTTACTTTTGAAATGATGTTTACTTTTGTTATTCACTTATGATACATTTAGCTTACACTTACCGTGCTCCAAATTGGATCACAACAATGCAAAGCCCTTTCTAGATTGTAGCCACAGAAAGCGTGCCCGGGCTGTATGTTCAGCTGCTCTCCAGAGCAATTTATGGGGGCGCTCGACCCTATTCCTTAGTGTGTTCTATTCCATGCACAATTCTGGCTAACTAGCTTTGTTGCAATAGAAAGGAACAATGAATGGCCTTTTTTGTGCTTGCACTACAGTGTTGTGTTTTCTCTGTTATCCCACAAATTGGATGCTGAAAGTGGAAACTAGGGATGTGCTTATTCGATTTTGAATCGAATAGTGAATGTTCAAAGAATTCGATTCGAGAATCAAATTGTATTGGGTAGAACAACATCTACAAACCTAAACTCCTTATTTATCTTACAAAAAAAAAATGCAATTAGAGCAATCGTTAATATTCCCTACACTTCAAGTACACGAGAATACTGGCGACCACTGGGGATACTTAACACCTATAAGGTAATAACACTTCGACAGGCAATAGAGGCTCATTGCTTGATCCATAGCAAACCTAACCTTAGCTTTGGTTCAGTTGCACGGCCTGATGCTGTTTCTGAACTCCGATATGTTTCTCGCAGAACTCCTGAGGTTAGAATTAACTATGGGCTAACTTTCTTGAATGACAACAAAGATATCGAAACGTGAGTTCGATACATGAGTTCCCAAGTAAAATACTTTACCAAAAAAGAGTTATGGATCTATTACTTAGATCATAACACACAACTTCGACCTACTGTAGTCTTTACTTGGTAGATTTACAACATTGCTAGATAACGGTGGTTTACTTATTTATTGATTTTTGTGTGCTCTCTTTCTTGTTTCTTTTCACAGCTGTAATTTCAAAAATTATGTCGAAACATTTATATACTGTGCAGAATTGTGGATGTTCCTTTTTGTGCGATTTTAATGTTACCTTAGAAAAAAGCTTGTCGTTTCAAATGCACTGTTTGTCATCACCAGGAGGGTAGGCCTCATGAGGCACACACAGCCTTTAGCCTCCCTCCTGATGTGGCGATGTATGTTTGGATGCTGTATATGAAATTGAAAAAGAGAATAAAATATCTAATATTTGATTCCTCGAATGTTAGATTTTTCTAATATCGGTAGCTTTGATGAATTACCTGGCCGTGATCGGTTACTTGATGGGCACAGCGTTCCCACGGCAAGCGATCTCTATCGATACAAGGTTCATTGATGTTGACGACACCGATCGAAACGATTAACACGACGCGGACAAAGGGAACTACAACAGTCGGGAAAGCACGAGATCATGTGCAAAGATTGGTCTGATTAGCCACCTGAAGACACGCTGATCGCATTGAATACGTGAGTTCAGTGTTCACGCATACTGATTCGTGCACTTAGGAGCTCTCTACCCACATGCAAGCACACAGAGACGCTAAGTACATAGGCTTCTCTGCCAGCAGAGCTTTAATACTTTTTTTTATTGCGATAGCAATTATATGGACACTCAAAAGCAGATTTCTGCCGTCGCCGTCGTGAGGTTCCGTATGACGTCAATGGAGATGAAATCGTCGCCGCGCACCGCCGAACGCTGTATGTGCGAGTGAAAGAGCGCTAAGGACGCGCGCTTTCACGGGGAGTGAACGCACGGCGGAGAAGAAACGCGCGTTCTGCGCTGTGCTCCCTTAAGGGCTGCAGAAGTAGGCGTCTCTTTCCTCCTCTACAATCACCATATATGTAGAGTAAACGTACCTTCTTCCGACGCGCGAAAGGGTGTGGGGAAAGGGGGGGGAGGGGCAGGGAAGGGAGGCGACGTTTAGCTGCGGCACCAAGTGCCTATTTATATCAGAGGCTCCGGCAACAGTCACCAACGCCGCACGCATTTTGAGCGAACGCGGGCAAAACGCCGGCGGCGTCGACAACAGTTCTGCGTGTTGCCGGGGCTGCTGCATGTCCAAGTTTATACAGCTGATAAAGCTGCTATCATTACTCCGTATAGCTCTCTTCAAATTTGCTATCGCAATTGATACTTCGCCTTTCAGGTGAAACTGCGACAACTTTTTTTTTTTCGTTCACAATACTTCTATAGAAAAGCTTGGTATACTGCCCAATGTAGCTGCAACGTGGCACAGCATCAGTCAGGGGCAGTTAACTTACATGTGTATTTCAGTGAGTTTTGTAAACTTTCCTACTGCAGTGTTTCAGAATGCAAATGAAGCGATCATTCATGTGCATACTGCCAATAGCAAAATTTTTAAAGTTGATAACTGCTAGAAAGACAATAAATGCATGTTTTATTAATTTTGTTATAAGGTATTGCATCTTTATTGTTCTAAGAAATGTTTTGCTGCCGGCGATAACTGCCTTTGTTAATGCACAAGCCACAGTGCACATATGTGTGGTCACTGTTGGTAGCTATTTGACTGCAATCTGCCCATTTAATCTGCTTCCAGCAGTTTTTAACTTGCTTGGCACCCGTACATTTATATGGTCTTTTGGTTCTAGGATCCTGTGAGACGCCTGCTGTGCCTCACGGAGAGCTGCCTGCTGGAGAGGGACCCTTCGACATACACGGTGGTCACGTTGAGGCCATTGGCTGACGTGAGTCGTGTAGCGACAGTTTTCTTGCACGGGGTTGGTCATGTATGCATGGGTTGTGGGGTCTCACATGTGCTCTTGGGACAAAGGAACGACAATACAGTAGTGCAAATAATCACAAGGGCATTTATTACACCTTTCATACACTAATACACACTAACCGAATTACAACCAATAGAACATTCACACGGCGCGTGCGCGTGACAAATCAAGTAAGTCCGACTCACCGTGACCCGATAGCGAGCGAATACGTTCGCCCCATGCTATGACACCATCGCCTAGTCGTTCACGTGTACAGTCACGCGAACGGTGGCGCGCTCGAACGATCCGTGTTCGTCCGTACCGGTGTCCTGCTCTTAGCTTCGCGCGACGGTCGCGTGAAGCGGGCCGGTGCACGGGCGAAGCGTCCGTGCGTGTTGGTCGCCGATCCCAAGCCAAAGAGAGAGCGCCTCCGACCTTTTTCTCCCAAGTGACCTCGCCCATCGGTGGCGTTAGCAATGCGACACTAGCGCCATCTCTCGCAACGCGCCGCAACCACCGCCGGGCTTAGCCACGCAGAGAAGCTGGACTACAGGAGACATGCGGGGAAAACAACATCAGGGGACGCGTGAGAGTCGCGCATCCCCACAGGGTAAGGTAATAGAAATTAAGTGAGCTACTTAGTACATACATATTTGGGAGCTAGGAATATTTTGCAAAATGGGACAAGGAGAAAGCGCAGGGCACGTTGATAGACGGCAGATGTTTATTGAATGGAGCATAGCATTTAGAGTTGCATCTGGACACCAGTGCCACATTCTGTCTTCCCTGTCTTTGTTCTGTTACGAATGACGACAGACCGACATGTTCATCGCAACATTCACTTTTGTGACTCTTACAGCACTCCGTTCAGCCGCGCACACCGCACCACACAAACTTCGCGCCGCCCGCATCTTCCTTCCCTTCTCACCGCTGTTCTCCCCCACCTGGTTCCTCTCTCTGGCAACTACAGTCTATGGCGGGCATCCTCCGAGAACCGCGGCTTGTCTTGCCTCACTTGGAGCTCTCGGTCCGCTTATGCTTCCACTCTCTTCTCGCAGTTCTTTCTGTACTTTGCACTCTTTACTGCCAGATATTCACAGTAGTAATAAGTAGGGGTGTGAGAATACTCGAATATTCAATTTTGAATCGAGTAGTGAATGTTTGAATAATTACATTCGCGAATCGAATATCTAATATTCGTTTTCTCGAACATTAGATTTTCATATATTGGTTCCTACAGTGAATGACCCGGCTGTGGTTGGTGCCCTGACTCGCTTAGATTTCCACGGTGTGCGATCTTTATCGGTACAAGGTTCGACCAGGTTGACCGGACCGATTTAAATTATGAACGCTACGCGAACAGAGGGAACAACAAAAGCATCGTGTGTGGAAAGCATGGAATTATGTGTGAAGATCGGGCCGATTAGCCACCGGAAGGCATTCTGATCATATCAGATACCAGAATTCATGTTCATGCATGCAGGTTCGTGTAGTTCGGAGATTTCTACCCACATGCGAGCTCACAGGTGAGCTTGGCATGCATGTTCGCGGTAGTTGCTGCCTGGTCGACCGCAGACTCGAATGCTGCTTCAACAGTCTTACACGTACGTGGGATTTCGGGACCTTCACTGATGAGCTACCCTTAGGAACATGTTAGCAACAAGCTTTTCACGATGGTTTGCGACCCGTTATCACATCGGCCAATGGCGAATTTTTGTCACGGCCTCTCCATTGGCCACACTGTCTAGCCCGTCAGGCCTAATTGGAGCTGCGTTGTCAGGTGTCGGCGGCAAAAGTTACGGTTACCAAATCAACGCAGATCTATTCACAGTGGTCACGTGACCCTCAGAAAGCCGACAAGCCGCCTCACCAACGAAAGTGAGTGGACAGGATGACCCTTGCATGTTATGGCCGCCATCTTTGCTAAATACCGTACGGTATCCCCTCGTTCCGAACGCTGCTTGTAGGTGAACTTTCCTACACTTATTGTCGTTCTGCCCATAAAGGCATGCTATCCATAAAATATATTTTCCAGACCTTCCTATATGAACTGAGTTATTAGTGCTGGCATACTAGTTTGTTTCTTTTGATAAGAGTAGAGCATGCTATACATCTCGATTCACATGTACAGTTGCCGACCGATTTTCCGGACCTCGCGGCGATCGAAAAATCTGAAAAATCGAACAGTCCGAAAAACTTGTTCAACCCAAAAAATAAAATTAATTAAGCTTAGAGTGCTTAAAATGTCTAATAATACCCTGCCTACGCTTAAAGGCGATCAGATTTGTTTGGATTTGTGCAAGAGTGATGTCGTCTCCATATACAGTCAACAAGAGCATCATCGTGTTGGCGATCTCCGTTGGCGGAAATCACCATGGAGATAAAATAAATTAGCCATGTTTCTTCACACCACTTGGCTCTCACAAAGGCACAGTAGGTGGCGGTGATCACACAAATGCGATGCCTCACAAACACACACAAAGATGCCACAATGTCTGAGACACACCTGCTCTGTGGACACACCACGTGCATAATAGCAACTGAAACTTAAAAAAGAATAAAGAAAAGGAAAAAAAACGGATCCCCCATTAAGTGATTATTACGGTAGTGCTGACTGAAATAAAAAAAATGAAAGAAAAGGTGCTGTCCCCTGGAACGTTTTGTCAGCCAAGCAAGAGCGGGCATGGCTTCCAAGACAGGACGATGGCGTGCGCTCTCTATTGATAGCGTGCGCCTGCCAATCTTGGAGGCTATATAGCAGGCCACTGGAAGCCAAGCCTTGCCAAGTCAGCGGAAAATCCAATATGGCAGCCTCCAAAAACGGGTAGTGTGGCTCGAACGAGCGATTTATTTCAGAAAACTGAACTTTGGACCTTAAATTCGTCCAAAGAATCGATCACGAAAATGCATTAGCTATGTGGGAACCCTGACGGTGTGTTTATGAAGTCTGTGATATCCATCAAGTGCGAATTTTCGGAATCCGAAAAATTTGTCAGCTACTGTTCTTAAGTAATGTGTTTAGCCTCCGGAGTACGTGCAGCACTGCGTTTTAGAGCTCAACTCTTCGTCACCCATTCCTACGGCGACTGTCGGCGTCTTCGGCGTAACCGAGCGAACGAGCACAGTGAAGGATGAAAGCAGATGCAGAGTGCAGCATGAGATGAAAGACGGCGATAGCAAAGAGAGCGCAAGGAGGGTGCAGCGGAACCATGAGGCGGAAAGCGGAGGAGGAGGGTATTGCAAAAGTGTGAGAAGAGCATAGTGCCGCTCAAAAGGGGCTCTGTGGCGACGATGGCTACGAGATGGCGCCGGAGTAGTGCACGTCGGCTGTTCGCTGGTGACACCAACGATACCATATGTGGAAATAAAGTGCTGCATGAGCAGAGGTCTGTCTGCGGTGGCTGCTGTGAATTGCGCCCATGCGTCACCCATGCACTGCCTCTTGCGATCTCCCAATTAGCGAGGCAGTTGCGCACACTTCACTCCGTTTGCAATGCGCCGCACGAGATAGATTGTCCGTGCCAGCCAATATATCGCGAAATGTAAACACGTATAGAGCTGCGCTCAAGTTTCGCATTAGGGAGTATCATAATCGTACATGAATTTTTCAGCGCTCGAAGGCCGCATTTTTGAAATCTTGCTCTCTTGGTGCCTTTTGGCAGAACGTTTTGAAAGGTGGTGCAAGCCCTGTGGCAAAGTGTGCGCCAATCCTTGCTTCATGAAATTTCAGATTGCTAATAAGCACTTTATGGCCCACTATAAAACTGAAAAACCCCATTGGTATTTCACAAAATTTCACATGCTTTGTGACCTGCCCTACCGTAAAATTCCGAGCAAGCGCCCCCCCCCCCCCCCCTCCTCAAGCAAGTCGAAATTGCCGGCAAAGTGTGGGGGGGCGCTATCCCGGAACGGCACCAAAATTCAAGATGATGACGAAATTTTCACGCCAGAAAAAAAAAAGGCAGTGTGCATGGATTTAAAATTTTATTGCACTGAACTTTATTTAGGCCAAAGATTTGTTATCTCTTAATCACTTTCAACACCATCAAAAAGACTCTTCGGAGTCAGTCGCAAAGAAAAGGCTGCAGCATTCCGCTTGAAGTCCGCCCCAGTCTTCTGGCACCACGGCTCCAACATCTGCCAGTCTGCTATGCAGGTCGCCGTCCTCTGAGCCATCGAGTGCGTTGCTAATGCCACACCCCTTGAAGGATCGTGCCACTGTCTCGTCGGGTACAGCGGCCCACGCCTCGGCAACAAAATCAAGCACTTGTTGCCGCGACGGCTTCTTCAAGTTTCCCTTTGGGGTTCGCTCTTCCTCATGCATATATTGCTCCCACAAACGCCGCAGGGTGGATTTAAATGGCTTATTCCAATAAACGTCGGCAGGCTGCAGGATGCTCGTGCACCCTGCAGGCACATAAAGCACGTCGGTATCGTACTCCTCGAAGGCATTTTTCGCAGCTTGCGTTTTGTGAATGGGCGCCTGGTCCAGTACCAATAATCATCGCACGTCGTCGACGTTTGGGCCTCAGACTCTCGACAGCCATTCTTGCATCTTCTCCGATGTCATCCACCCGTTCTTCGTGGCGGTGTGACGAACATTTACTGCGAGTGGGGAAAAAAAAGTCAGCATTGTGATAGAACGAACTCGGCGAAATTGTGACTCCTCGCCCCCATCAATAAAATAAAATTATTCTCAATTGGTATGCGAAGGCTCGCAAAGGCCCTGGCTGGAATTTTCCCGCTTTGCTCCTTCAATACAGTAGACCGCTTATAACGTAAGTCGCTGGAGTCGCGAATATCTGCACTATAAGCGGCACTGCACTATAACCAAAACAACGATTTTCAAGCCCTGCACGTATGCAAAACATGTAGACCAAGCATGTAGACGCGCTTTGTACTATCGTGCGCACATCGCGATTACGTTTTCGCCAGTGAGCTGGCGAAAACATAATCACAATGTAGCCGGCGCTCTTTAAGTTCGACAGCTTTGCACCGAGTCAAAACGAAACAACAGTTTGCCGCAACCGCTGCGGAAAAAACCGTGAGCACTATCGACGCGATTATGAACGGCGACTTTGCGGTGCTGAAGGCACGCGCCCGACGCACGCACCAAGTCTGGACGAATTAACTACTGTTCGCTACAACTGCAGTCGAAACCGCGGTCGCTATCTATGCAATCATCGATGGCGACTACACAGTTTTTTTTTGGCTAGTGGCCGACGCGCGCATACCGAGTAAAAACGAAACTACTGTTCGCCGCAACCGCTGCGGAGAAAACCGCGGCCGCTATCGACGCGATCGTGGATGACGACCACGCAGTTACAAAAGCCCGTGGCCTACGCGGTGTTATGCGCAGCGGTAAACGCAAGCATACAGGCTTTAAAGACACAAATAGGCTCGAAGCGTACCGGCATTGCTGTCATTCACATACGTTTTCAACTGATGGCCGTGGCGATGCGGACTCCGCCGCTTCGTTTCGGTCGTCACCGTTGGACGCTAGCGCCGTTCTTGCTCTTTTGCGTCGCACATTTGCGGCGCTCCTCGAGCTCCGAAAGTAGTCCGAATTAACTGATGTGCGGCCAAATAAGTCCGAATTAACGAGAGTTTGATTGCATTGAATAATGCACACGTCGGCCGAGAGCACGCACCTTGTTGAGAAGCGTGCTCGCTGCCGCCCTTGTTGGTGCTTTCCCGGAATGGCACGGATATTTGAAATTAGCAGTGAAGTGTGGGGGGGCGCTTGCTCGGAATTTTATGGTAGTAATAAGGCATTCAGACCTCTTTATGGCTGTCAAGTTATCGCACACTAAGTAGAGAAAACCACGTGAGGTTATTGTGGCATCAACAAGATGTTCTTGTAGCATTAGAGATAACACCATGGGATTATTTTGGTTGACTTCTGATCGAACTTAAAGTGCTGAGCAATTTGGTCAGTTACCACGTGTAAAGTTTACAAACTTGACATTTTCAGCATGTCTCCTCTTTGACCAAATTCACTTTGTTTGAACATGAGGTATGGCTGGCCTGTGCAATGCTTTGAAGAACTCGTTCATGGAAGTGGCTGGAAACATTGATTAGTGCAAGCATTCAATTGCAGAAAAACTCAGTTGTGCATGAATACAAACCAGCAGGCCACGTACACTGTAATCTTGAATGAGATCAGTAGTTTCCGCTGAGAAATCATATGCATTTTTTTTCTGATATATTTCTCAATGCACAACTAGTGTGTCACCGTATTCATTGATGTGTTCTTTCGTAATTTCATTTTTCATTCAAAGTGCGCCTGCGGCCTCAGCCATCACAAAATTTCAAATAGTCAGAATGACCATTACGCTAAAACTCTGTAAATGAAGTTTCTGTGCTGCTGTGCTGTAAAAAATGTTGAAACAATTTGCATTTTTGCACAGAAATACCTGCAGAACAGCACTTTGAAGGTAAACTGTTTCCCGGGGGGAAACTGTTTCCATCCTTGGAAGTAAAGGCCCCCTTTAATCTTAGATTTGTCAACTTTTGGCTGTTGTGACAAATTTTAATGCAAATCCCACAACTATTTGAACCACTTGCTTTGAAATTATTCGACGTAAATAGCTGTCCAAGGTAATTTCACTTCGAACCAAAAGATTTATATTCGCGCGAGCCTAGTTTTCATGCTTTGCCCATCAAAATGAATGCTTACCAACTTTCTTACTTCCCATCTTTGTGTGTAGTGAACTTGCTTCTTACCAGCTGTGTTTCAGCAGCTGTGGCACACTGCGGTTGACTGTGAGGTTGCAGGTTTTATTTCCAGCCTCTGCGGCCCCATTCTGATGGGGGCAGAATGCAAAACACTCACGTACTGAGATTTCATTTGATTCATGTGAACTAATTACTTGATAACTTGTGTTATTACTTCATAATTGTTCTAACATTACTGCTGCTTTTTAATGCTGGATTTCAGAGTCTCATTCTGCAGATTTTAAAGCCGTTGACTACGTTGCAGGATTTTTAATTCATTCAAATACTGTCTATTTACTATATCGCTGTAAACAAGATGTTTGGTGTGGCTATGATCAATGTATTTGCTCTGATGAAGTGGCACACTACAGTTTTTCTCTTGTTGATGCCCCTCTGGCTAGGGGTTCTTGGGAACCGCTGTGATGGCGTAGTGGCTTTGGCGATGTGCTGCTAAGCCCAAAGGTGCGAGATCGAATCTTGGCCGCAGCGGCCACATTTTGATGGAGACAAAAATCAAAGACGCCCATGTACTGTGCATTGGGGGCAGGTTACTGAACCCCAGGTGGTCAAAATTAATCCGGAGTTCCCCACTACGACGTGCCTCATAATCAGATCATGGTTTTAGCATGTAAAACCCTAGAATATAATTTTATTTCTTGGGCCTGCAGGATTATACAAATATGTGAATAAATCAAATTTAGTGCACATTAAAAAATGGTAAAGACCCCAGGTGACCGTAACTAATCTGGAGCCTCCACTGTAGCATCCATCAATGCAAATATTTGGCTTGGAACATAAACCTTAATATAGTATAATTGTGATCATTAGTCATTGACTTTTTTTTTTTACAGTGTTGAGTTTAATGGCTGTCCATGCTTCTTGGTTGCAGGTGTGCCGCATTGTCCGGTCGAGAGATCAAGTGCAACAATTTTCCATCGAATATGCTCAGGGGGATACGCGCCATTACAGTTCCAGTGATCGGTGAGTGCCTTGTTGGGAGTATGCTGCAAGTTGAATTCACATTGAAGAACTTGCGAAACAGTGTGAAATGGGGTGTTCTCGCTTATCCCTATGTGTTGCTGTATACGGCGTTGGACGTAAATGGGACGAGCAGCACCAATAGAGCCATCATGTGATAGACGTCACAGTATGTTACTATTCTGGAGTAATATAGTAGAACCTCGTTCATACGTCTAGGGTGCAAGATAATCAAAATGGCGCCGGTAGTGGCCTTAATGCTGTTTCGGACCTGCGGTCATGTCAAAACATTCGAAAAGTTGGATGGCGAAGGATTTCAGCTTCTTCAGTGAAATTTCGAACTTCCTTATACATTCATTGGCTCTATGGGGTATCTGGTGGTGCTGCAAAGGCGTCTGAATTATCAGGCATGTCTGAAAAATTGGCCGTGCGAAGAATCGGTTGTTGACTGTAGTTTTAAAAAACGTGACAGCACTCGCAACACAGCCGACCACCAGGAGCCATGATGTCCCTGTGTCCGGTGTGTCTTGGCCATCCGCGCACAGAGCAGCAGCGCCTAGAACCACACTCGGCATCTATCAAGCTGTAGATTGTTACTGTTGCACAGGCGATATTGCAAATGCAAGACGCATGCTCCAGACCGGCTGCAGCCCCTCCTATCACTGATAGCACCTGTGGTTGCCAGCAGACAGTGTGAACTGTACTGCCAGGCATGCGAGATCGTGTGTTGCTGTTAACAAATCCAAGCTCTGTATTGCGCCGTCCACTTATAGCAGTATTCATCAAACCTGAAAAATCTGATCGTTGTCACAAAGTATCTTTGCTACATGTTGATTAACCTCAAAACTGCTGCCAGGGGCACCTGTGCGCTTATGTAAAGGCACCGTTTCAGCAGACAGCACAGACGGTCGTGTCAACAACATGATTGCATGTTGCTGTTAATGGGATCTGAGCTGCCAAGTTTAGTGGGTGTGTAAATAACCTGGAGGCAGTGGACTCGCCTGCTAGTTGAAAGTGCTTGTGCAGCATGCTTATCAAGGACGTGCTCTTGAGAGTGCAAGTGTTTGATGTTTCACGCAGGGATGCCCTACTAGCCACGCTGCTGGATGGGGTGCGTGCATCAGGTAATGGAGATGTGCTGGTGTCGGGGCAGCCGGGCCAGTGGGGACGAGGCCGGCGGGTGGGGCCGCTCGGGTGCCCACCCGACGAGGATGTCGAGGCTACCTACGTGCGCATGCTTCACACACCGCCACCTACCGGTACGTGTGTTGTGTGTGTGCATGTGTATGCGTTCTTTCTTCGTTGCTTGTGCTGCTTAGGTGTAGAGCTTTATTTTGGAGTGATCACTTTTGGCAGGGTTTGTTTTTCATCTAACATGAAATTCTAGAGATACCGTATTTACTCGCATAATGAACACATTTTTTTTCCTGTTGGGGGCACTCATTATGCAAGGTAAAATTTTGAGCAGATTTGTTTTCTGGAGTCACCTCTAAAAAAGTTGCGGTTTCACCCGAAAGGCGAACCATCGATTGCGATAGCAAATGCGTAGACAGCTACACGAAGTAAGGATAATAATTTTATTGGCCGTATAAACTTGCAAACATTCGCTAACTATGTAAATTACCAAGCATGGTGTTAGCGCGCACAGGCAAACATGAACACATCACACTCGATGATTGCGGGCACTCGCTGTCAAAATGTTAGCCTGAAGTAGCGCGACAGCACCAGCGAGCGAAGTGACCTTCGTGCCGTGTATCACTTCAACGCAAACTTAGGGGTGAGAACGGAGTACGCACAAAGGTATAAGCCGCATTCGCACCTAGATTCAGCCCCCAATGCAGATCGCTTTCAAGGTAAGGCGCACGCAGCCGTGCAATGTGCAGTTGCTGCGCCGCCCCCCTCCCCTCGGCGCCATGCGTGTGATGGAATGCGGTGCGTGTCCTCCCCGCTTTCCTCCCTCCAACGCGGGAGATTGAGGCGCGATCGTCGGCGCCGACGGCAAAAATTCGCGCGTAGTGTCCATATAATTGCTATCACAATAAAAGTAGGAGACGCAGCACGATTTGTTGTCTGATACAATCGTACCCGCCGGACGCCATATCAGACACTGAATCATATTGTGTTTCTTCTACTTCATAGCAGCAAGTTCAGGGTGCGTTCATTATGCGAGAGGAAAAAAATATCAGTTGCCCCTTCCCTATCGAGGAAATGGGGGTAAGCGAAGCTTGTCTTGGGTTTCTTCGGTGTTCCTCCGAACGAATTGCACTGACGAGTACCACATCGTGCTCAAACCACAACTGGTCACACGCACTACAGCTGGCTCCGAAGTTCCTGTTGAGAAAATCGGGTTTAAACCTGGCCATCACACCGGGGAAGTTGGCGCTAGCATTTTCGAGGTGTGCACCTTCATTGTTGGATTCCTGTAAGGCGAGACGACGCTGACGTTTGGCCTCAACATTGCGCTCCAGCAGCTCGGGGTCGGCGGCTCTTTGCTAATTTTTCGCCTGGGCTTCGGAAGCTCTCACGCTTGAATCGGCACGTCAATGATGAGCCTTTTCCCAAGCGCGTTCACGGCGGCGTTGCTCAAACACGTTAGGACATGTTGTCAGTTGCTCATGAATGGCTCATATCCCCGTAAACGCGGCCTCCCCATTACGACGACAGAAGTCTCTCTCTTGTGTGTCGCTCAGCGCTCGCCTCTCGGTTCCTTCATTCTCGGCCCTTCCCCTTTGGCCGCTGCATCGCTGACTGCCGGCACTACAGAGATGCTGTTAAATTTAAAAGTGGTTTTCAGCTTGCAGAACATCCATGTTCATTCCCACTCACGTGTGTCACTGTGAGCATGAATGAAGCGCGTTCAGTGTGGACTTTTTTAGGGCTAGCATTGTGATCAGTCTGCGACGCTAGCAACTTGCGACATTTGTGTGCAAGAAAAGTAAACTTCTGTGTATTAGACATGGCTTAGGGGAAGAAAATTGGTAAATTCCCACTTTTCATGATCGCAGGAAACTCGAAATCTCTTGGGGAAACTCTCGGGATCTTGAGATGTGCGGAGCTTTCAGATGGGATCTTGAGATGTGCGGAGCTTTCAGATAAGCTTCACACGTGCATAGTATTTTATGTTAAGAAAGATCAATATATTGAACAATTTCGTGATCCCCTTCGAGTTTATTATATCTCAGATCGACCATATTCAAAATTTTCGAATACAGTAAAAGCTTGTTAATTAGAATTTTACGGGGACGCTTAATGAGTTCGAATTCGAACTAACGAAAGTCATTGAAAAACAGCCAGAATGGACCTTTTTCCAATTCAGCTATGCCCATGCGCGTACCCTCGCCCCAGCTGCATTCCACGCCGCGCCGCCATTATCGCGGGGCAGGTGCGCGAAGTGAGTACGTGAACCCTTGCATGATCCGCGGCAATTTTCTGAGCTTGAGGGGCTGAACAATAATTTTTCTCGTGTTCTGGGCGAGGATGTTGTTTAAAGGAAACACTTAGCAGTTAGTGGGAAAGACTGCAAACACTTTTGTCGATGAAAACGACTCCGTGAACTAACGCTCGAGCGATAGGTGCAGTGTTTGCGACGAATCTCATGCCGGGCACTTGCTCGAGTCGAGCGACTCCGAACGACCGGTAGAGTTCATCCTGAAAAAAGTCCTACCGCGGCGCGTTTGACGATCACACATGCCTTCGCCAGTTGAATCAAAGTACTGACCAAGCTGTTGAAGAATAAAGGCTGGTGCATCTGTCAAATCTTGGTTACAAATGGCCTGCACGTTGCATCAGCATATTGCCATCGCGTCGGTAAATATAAAATGTGTTATTGCTACACGTGAGGAAATACGCGCACTTGAGCAGGACGATGAGAAGCTAGTTCAACAACACAAGCGACAAAAGGAAAAAAAAAAGCAGGGACGGCCGTCGCGAGACTGCTTGGTCAAACGCTACCATGCTCTGCGTAGAGGCGAGAAGCGGCGGGAGCGTATGTGTCTTGCCCGTCAAGTTTAGTTGAAGTGGCGGCCGCTAGAGGGGTCGCTTACTGGAAAAAGGTCCATTGAGATCGCGTTGCGAGAAAGCACTTGTACCTCACAATATTTATTGACCAAAATAATCTGTGATCACTTTTTGCTTCTTTTCTTTGAAAGCGATGGCCATCAGTTTGTCTTCCCAGCGCGAACGTGACACATAGCTTCATCTTTCACCCTCCTTGAAGTTGAAAAATAGGTGCTCAACACCGAGCTCGCTCCATTACAGTTGCCGACGGATTTATTGGACTTGATGGATATTCCGGACTTCATAAATGCACCGTCAGGTTTCCTACAGAGCAATTTTTCGGACAAATTTAAGCCCTAAAGTTCGATTTTCCGGACTAAATCACTCATTCCGAGCCATGCCACCCGATCGTGGAGGCCACCATGTTGGATTTTCCGCTGGCTTGGCCAGGCTTGACTTCCAGTGGCCCGCTCTACGGCCTCCAAGATTGGAAGTGAGTGCGCTATCTTCTCGTCTCGGAGGCCATGCCCGCTCTTCCTTGTCTGACAAAACACTCCAGTGGACGTCACTTGTTCTGTTTTCTTTCTATTTTTGGTCTGCACTATCGTCCTAACCACTTATAGCGGGTTCCTTTTTGTTTTTGTTTTTTTCACTGCATGGCAGCGCTCAGTTCGGCGGCGCGCAGTTCGAATTAATGATGGCGGAGCCGATGCGCATGCGAAATAACAAGTTGGTTTACCCATAGGCGCCTATGCTGCGTGGCTGGACTGCGACCTGTCAGTTCGACTTATCCAAAAGTTAGATTTAATGAGGTGCGAATTATTGAGCTTTTACTGTATTCATTTCGCTTTGAGCAGAAAGGATAACACCACTTATTGTAGTCTCAGGGGAGAAAGAGGAAAGGAAGTGTGGACAGTTCTAAATAATTCTGCTGCAGGAGATCCGCGGAATTCTTGAAAGAGGCACAAGCTCCTCAGCGAGTGCACGAAGAAGCCAACTTTTGAGAGTAGTTCACATTTAGGCAATCTATGAATTCGTTGTCTCGTTTTATACAAAGCAATATTTTATTTGACCACACTCATCCCTGTTGCATTTTTGAAAACTGACGCGCAGCTTCAATGAACGCAACACTGTAAGTGTACGAGGTGACATGCTGTTCACTTGTTTCATTAATGCCATTGTCGTGGTGCACGAGATAACTGAAGTTATTTATCATTTACAAGCTCCTCAGTTGACCGGCTGTCAGTTTGTGATTTGCATTACCGTATTTACATGATTGCAAGTCTACCTATATTTTTAAATTTGAAGATCTGAAGTGAAGTGAAGTGGGGGGGGGGGGGGTCGACTGGGGCACCGAAACATGGTACTGCCAATGAAAGCTAGACAAACGAGTTATCAAGGGCGCTACAACGGGGTTACAATTTTATGTTTTCTCTACAGCTATGCCCATAGCATCTGGCCTATTCTGTGCATTTGTTTGGAAGGGTTTTTCTACATTTTTTAAAGAGTTTTACAGCGCACACTGCAATCATGGGGTTGTCGATATTGAGGGAAGGGCCGCTGTTCCAATCGCGGTGGCACTGGCCCTCGGAACGGTGGGGCTTCCGGGGAGTATCGGTAGTTCATGGAAGAGCCGACGCTGCTCACATGTTTCTCTTTCTCTATAGCTTTTCATTTCACGCGTTTGACTTGATTGCCGGCCACGTGTTAGTACTAATAAATTTTCATTATGGAATGCGCCCACAGGTATGCCCTTTCTTTCTTTTTTTTTCTGACACATGTGAAATGGGGGGGGGGTCGACTTGCATTCGAGTCGACTTACAATCGTGTAAATACGGCACATGCATGTATCAAATAATGTAAATAAGCTAGAATTTTTTTTTTTTTACCAGACTGGCTCCATGCCAACTTTATATTGCACTTCAGAAAATATTTGGTATTCAATTCAATATTCTAAGGTAAAGCTTTTTCAATATTTTTATTCAACACGAATAGCTCATCTCATTATTTGAACACCCCTGGTTACCATAAACTTGTATAAGGCATACCATAGCAAAAAGATATGTCTGGTCATTTCGGTTTTGACAGTAGGTTGTGCTGCCAAGTGCAGTAAACCTCTGTTAATTTAAATTAACAGAGGATGGGCGCCCGCCGACCGATAGTCCCGGCGGGCGCCCATGCATTTCTATGGGCCGAAACTTCCGTTATTTTGATATCAAAATTGTCCTTCATTGGATATTCGAACTTGACTGGTCAGCTTCGCCACAATACAGCCGTGTTATGCGTTGAATCGTACCAAGAAGGGAAAGGGGCCACTGTCACAGGACATAGTACACTTCTTTAAATTATACCTGCATGCACACGCCGTGAGCACCTAGAGGCTAAATAAGCATACTGGCAGCCATTGAGAGCCGTTTCTGACATTGCCGTGGCAATTTGAGCCCTCGTCTCGCCCACCATGCGTGTCTCGTATACGAGCGTTAACGGGGCCTAGTACGCGTTCCTTAATTATATGCGCGTGCATACGTTGTGCACTGAGAAGCGGAGAAAAACCATCTGTGTTCTAGGAAGGCTAGTTAAATGGAAGGCGGTAAGACGAAAAACTTTGAAAGTCTAGGGCTCGGTTAAGGCCAACGTAAGAGTGGGGGTCTATCTAAAGCTCTGAAAGCATGCCAGTGAACTTATTAGGCGTCTCGCTGCTTGTACTGTGAAGACTGTGCATGTACGTGTGTAAATTAAGGAATACGTGCTATGTCCCATACAATGGCACCTTTCCCCGCTTGGTATCGTTCACCGTATAACACAGCTATATTATGGTGAAGCTAACTTCAAAGGCAAATACTGCCATGTGAATCAATGGCGTGTTTTGGCATTTTTTTTTTCTTTGTTTTGTTTAATTTGACCCGCCGGATAATTTGGCCTGTTTTGTTGGTCCCGGCAGGGTCGAATTAATGAAAGTCGACTGTAGTTCTGTGAGTGGTTCTACATGAGGTTGCATGTAGGCTTGCATTTGCTGTTAAGGCTGTGACTGAGAACAGCTGTTGAGAAGCGTTCAATAATATCATGAGGTAGAAATTTTGTGCTTGAGTAAGACCCTGTTTTCCTTGTCCTGCAGGTCACTGGAGCTATTCCGAGATTCTACTTCGCTTCAACAGCAATGTGCCTTACAGTGGGCTCCTCAACACGGCTACCAAAGAGGCAAGTGTTGCTGGAGTCATATTTTTTAAGGGCCCTTTTGTTTCAATTCTGTACCTTTATCATTTGCTATGCCAAGTGGGCAACGCTGGTGACAGGCAGTGCAGTGGCATTTGAGCCAATGACAAAGACTGAAAGGAACACAGAAAGCAAAGGATGGTTGCAATATACAGCCCTGGATCTTCATTTGTAATAACCTTCAGGGCGTTCAGTAGTGTGAAGAACTGAACTGCTTTGGTACATCAGCGTGTGTTGTATAGACGTTTTCACGAGGGCGCTTCCGACGGTCTGGCGTGGAGAGTATGTGTCAGTGTTGCCTGTTCGGTCTGGACTGTGAGCTTGCCTTGCGCTTGCATTGCGGAGTGGTAGCTTTCCTTCGATGTTTCCGTTTAATTTTGTCACGAATGACTTACGCTCGTAAATAATGACATATATACTCATCAAAAGGCTACAGGCCAGCACTGTGCAGTTTATGGGTGCACAAACAACCAGCGGAAAATAACGATTTTGGGGACTAAGTGTGTCCACAACACAGCACTCCGCGAGACCACTGCCGATGTGATATGTTCTTCACGTTTCGCCGGTTTCCTGCATCACCTGAGGACTTGGCATTCCAGTCTAATGTGAACCAATGCACACATCAGTAAAATAACGCATTTTGGTAAACCTTTTTCGGCACATTTCCCAATAGGTTGCGAGAATTGTCAGCTCTTCGATGCAATATTTTCTCGTATGTAGTGGCAGAGGCTACATTTGTTATTCTTTCAAACACGACTTCATTCCAGTGCCTAATACGGGGGCCATGCGGCACACTTTTGATCGTGATCGAGGCCGATCCGGGTCAAATTTCTTGGTTGCGATTGGCTTCTTTGCTCAATCTGCGGAAGGGCGCCAATCGCGGTCGAACATTCCGATCCAGATCGTTCTCGATCGCTATCAAAAGTGGCCGTGTGACACCGGTATAAGACAAATTGAAGCACTCTGCGAGAGAACTAGTCGGTAAATACACTTCGCAACTATCTGGAAAAATCGTGTCCTATGGAAGATGTATGCAGACCCTGTATCTACCAAAACATTGTCTCTGCGTTCACACGCACCCTGCGCGGCCCTGCCCATAAAGTTAATAACTTCAACAGTGTGGTGCTGCATCGAGCTCACCCATCTTTGAGCGTTGTCTATGTGCTTGGGCAGCAAGAGAATGCAAAAACGAACGTGTCAACCTCATCAGCACGGCCTAGCACCAGTGCTAGAGGTCAGGAACCATAATGCGCTAACTGTGCATGGCATAGAAATGCGCTAAATGAGCCCGCGCAAGTTAGAACGTAAAAAATGGTATTCGCATGGATACGCGCGGACAATAGCATCATGCTTGCAAGAATAACAGTAACGAAAAAAAAAAAAAATTATTCGCACAGTCGATCAAGTGAAATACGTGCGTGCAGTGACCGCTTCGCTGACCACTAAGCGCTTTTCACTCATGGTCAGTAGTGGTTTGTATTTATTCGACAATTTATATGTATTTATTCGACAATTGTTGAGACTCGACATTACTTTATTATGAACATTGCACAGAAACTAGAGAAAGAGCAGAGATGGCCCTAACGCTGCAATATTATTGGCTTATTTCGCTTCAGAGATAGCGCACATGAACAATTCCTTCCGTACGCCGTATCTTCAATACAAACTTCGCGCACGATCTACGTTAAGGTTCACCGTGAGCGAAGCTTGTTCCAAATTTAGACATTCGAAAGAAAAGCCATTCCAGGTAAACAAATATCTCTTTATAACAAGTCCTGTTATAATCCCTATTGGGATTGACAGTATGCATAAATAAATAACTACTAAATACTAAAAATAAAAATCTAGCACCTGGGCTGTATCAGTTGCGCTGTCATCTGTGATCACTGTCGCGCGTCGGTTCGCTGCAGGTACCGCGCTGCTCGATCGCCACGCTTATGTTTTGACATTTGGTTATAAGCACACTGCACCGCACCAGATCCAATAAATTTTGCATGATTGAGCTGTTCAGTTGCGTCGGAAGCGTATGGAGTAACCACCGCATATCTACCAACCACTGACACGAGTCGTCGGGCCGCCGGCGCCTGGTTACCCGACAGCTACGTACGCGCCTGCTTTCGCTAAATGAGGCAACCCTCAACCGCGAAACCTAATGGTGATCAGATTCAGTCGACGATACGATCACATGTGCCGAGCAATAACAATGAAATATACCGCTGATTATCACGCCAGGTCTCGACGAAGCAGACGTGGCTGCCGCCGCTACCGACGACGAAACACCACAACCACTGGCACTGCCTGGGCTTGCTGTTGCCATGGCACACCAGACTGAGCGCTCACGCGAGCACGTGAAACATGTAACAAGTCAAGCCGCACAAGACAAGCGAAACGGAAGAAAGCAATCGAAATAATGCGCGGCGAAGATCACACAACCGAAGTGCGGCCGGCCTGCTCTCTCGTAAGGTGCACAGTCCAAACCGGTGGCATGACATGTTCTGACGCTAGACGTCGCCCGCGTAGGCAAATGGCGCTGCTCAAACGTCGGTTTGTGAAAAGGTCTATAGAATTGCCAAGAAGGAATTACCTCTTTTAGTGGAAAAGACGCGAAAATAAGTAAGGAAATAACCAGACACAAAAGAATGCCACTCGTGTCTAACTTTATTATCCCTCTCCACATCGCCTGCTGTCCCTAGAATGAAGTATACAGTAGAATCTTGTTCATACGTTTTGGAGAAAGACACGAGAAAGAATGTGCTAACCGGAAACACCGTTACGAAACGATACGACCCGAAGTCACTAAAAAAGTTTGGCAGACTCAACTTTAGTTGACACCTCGTAATACAAAGGGCTGCTCGATTCGTTGTAGCATGAGAGACCGACATGCCAAGTTGGTGGGGCCCGAACGGCCTGAGATGCGTGTTAAGGATTGTTCAGTTTTAGCAAGCTTACGTTTGCGCTCCTCGCACCGCACACAAAGCTATCAGCACTTGCAGCACTCTGTCCCCACCGCAGATCACTTTCAAGATAAGCCGGGCCCTATCTTGAAAGCGATCTGTGATGGGGACGCTGCTTAGTTTGCCTTGAAGCGATAGTGAGCACGAAGCGCAATTTGCTCACTGATGCGGGCCCTACCTTGAAAGCGATCGTCTTACATGGACGGACAGACATGTTTCCTCGTTGGATAGGCATAGAAATGCTTGCACATTTAAGAAACTCAACAACTCACCACTGATTCATTTGACGGTGTTTGCCCAATTCTAATGCACCCCTGAATCGAACAAGTACCCACTTCCTATGTGTCCAAAGTAGAAAACTAACATAGAAATGACATTAAAGCGCTTAAACAAATTAGAAATCTAACCAGCTCTCAATATTTCAGCAAAAGAAAGTTGTTGCACAATGGCGGTTGGTTTCCTAAAGTCAGCATCGCTGCAGGGTTATTAAAGGCAGTTTTGCTGCAATACATTCTTGTCATGCAGTAAAGCATGCAAACATTGTGAAGACTGTTTTGATATCTTGTCCGACTGCACCGTGCAGGCAATTTATGGCCCAATTCTCACAAAAAAAAAAGAGAAAATGTGCGTGTTAGAATCGAGTACAGTATAGACCACTTATAACGTAACCGCTTATAATGCAGGATTGGATATAGTGCGGTTTTTTCATACTCCCGTTAATTTTCCCATAGCACTCTATGTATACACATATCGCTTATAGTGCAGTTGCGGGAAACGAAATACCTGTTACAGTGCGGCTGCCTGGGAGTACGGAAGTCAGCGGAGACGGCGAACGCTTGCCTCAAACGGGCGCCCCAAGGAGTGCTCGAGGAAGAAAGAGAGACGAAGTGGAGGAGAAGGGCACCTGGTGCGAATGAACAGCCAGTGAGGCTGAAACCAGAATCTTTAGTGCGAGTCGTGAAATATCACGGCGCGCATAGGGAGCGAGGGCCACGAAACTGCCAACGCATGGCCAACTCTCGCTTCACGATAACGGCAGTAAACGAAACTTCATGGAGCGGGCGGCGCCGGCACGGCACGGCGAAGGGCGCACGCGGAGACCATGGAATGTGAGGGAGGAGGGCGGCAGGGAAGCGGATTTCGCCTCAGCAACTCCGTCGCTTCGGTGGCTCCCCTCACCCTCCCTCATAACTCCCTCACTTTCGACTGTCACCATGCGCGCCTGCCACCGTGCAGGCGCCGCCGCTCCAGCCGGCCCGGCGCCAGCTCCCCGAAGTTTCGTTTTCTGCCACTATCGGGAAGCGGGCGTTTGCTGGCGTGGGCAGTTTCGTTGGCCAGCCTGGGACAGCGCCGCTGCTTCCCTCTGCGCCGTAGCCGCAGCATGCAAGGTGACTAGAAAGTAGAGGAAGCATAAAGGAGAAAGAAGGGTTCACTGCCATTTTCTACGCGCAGCTACGGTAGCGTGGCTGAGACGTCGGCACGTACACGCACCTTCCGGCGCAACGCAGAGTCGGCGACCTTGCCATTTGAGAGAGGGTAAAATTTCCACCGCATTTTTTTTTTTTTTTTCTTTTGTTTTGTTCGCGCTGTGACATTGAGGGGTCTCTCCTAAGCTTTAACTCTATGGCGGTGCCGGAGCAATGCCGGTCGGAGGCGCCGCCGCGTGATTTGGTTTGAATTAACTAGATTCGACTGTAAATTGAATGCAACATTTCTAGGCGCATTCCTCGACTGTCGCATACACGTGGCGGCTCGGTGCACATGTTTTGCATATGTGTGGGCCTTGAGAATTGTTGCTTTGGTTATAGTGCGGTATCGCTTATAGTGCGAATATTCACGACTCCGGCGACTTACGTTATAAGTGGCCTACACTGTAAATACCGTAACCGGACACTGTGAGCTATGGTTATGGCTTGAAACACCTCTGCAGTAAAAGGATCCTGAACCACCCTTCGGGCTTGGTGAAACAACGCTTTCCTTGGACAGCATATGCTGCTGTGAACATCTCAGCCAAATTTTGCAGGCGTGCGTGGCACATGGAGTTCGCAAGTGGAGCATGAAGTCGCCTTTTTCTCAAACTCTTTTTAAGAGACGCCTACTCCTCGCACTTTTTGGGTGCTACATTTCATCATTTAGCATATTTCGATATGCGACTGCTATTGGCCAATAGCTGACATCAATCAGGAAGGGTGTTTGGATCAGTGCACTTCTTCCTACTATTACTGTGTATATTTATTGATGCAGTTTAATGAACGACGCCGACGCACCTACACTGCATAGACTCTGCCCCCAACGCAGATCGCTTTCAAGATACGGCCCGCACGACCGCACAGTACGCAGTTAATGCCAGAGCACAACGCTGCCTGCTATCCCTTCCCCCTCGCTTCCTCGCCGGTGCCTCGAGTGCAACGGAATAAGGCGCGCTTCCTCCCTGCTTTTCTTTCTTTCCGTGCGAGATTTAGATGCGGTCGTCGGCTCCCGTCGCACGCTTTCACTCGCACATACAGCGTACGATGCGCGGCGACGGCATTATCGTCCTTGGACTACATACCGAACATCTATGGGCCAAAACCAATTTTAGGGCCGCAACGCTTCATAGACACCATCTTTAGATAGCAAATACGGATCTCAAGGGCCATACTTTTGCTGGCGGAAACCGAAAATACATCATAAGTGTCGCCCCCGGTACTTTGGGCGGCCATGCCATCGTCAAGCAACCAAGCCAAGCAACATGAAAAGTCAAAATGGCCGCTCGGGCCAGCGCGGGGTGGCAGTTCGCAACATATGATGCAGGAGTGGTCCCACAGTTTCGACGTAACAGTGCGTTTACCAATGCATTGGGTTCTATGGGAGCTGTGCCGGGACCGGCCGAAAACGACCTAACACCCAGGAAAATGCAGCACCCGGGAACGTAACAGCGGAGTTCTACTTTATTGTCATGTTGTAGCAACCTCAAGAGCAAGACAGTGTTGAAACTATGAGTTGTGAATTTAACTCTTTATTGGGTGAACTTGTATCAGAAGAAAGCTCTCAAAGCACAGCGATAGCAGCGAGCACAGTCATCGATCATCAAAATCTGATCTCCTGTGCCAAGTATGTCCCCTATTTATACCATAGACTTCCGTTAATTCGACGCCGGTAATTAGATTTTTTGATTTAGACTGAAGCTTCCAGCTGGTGTCCATGCATTCCTATGGCCCAAACGTTCTTTATTTCGATCCTAGAATTGGCCTTTGCTGGATAATTCGACCTCAACCAGTCAGCATGCATGCACCTGACATTTATGGTGACCCCAATAGCGACCCCTTTACTGGCAGTGTCTATTTTGGCCGAGCTTAGGGGACAGTGAATGCTTTGAGCACGTCATCTCCCGTTGAAAACGTCTATTTTCAGCCTGCTTTTGGAAAATTCCGATTACGGTATTTACCCTGATTCTAATGCGCGCCTGTTTTTCCCTAGACCAAGGGTTCTCAAGCATGTTCGTTTCAGGGAACCCTGCTAAGCTCCATGAATCGCCAAGGAACCCCCCCGCCCCCGAATTAACCGAATTAAAGTGTCCTAATTAACCAAATGCCAAATTATCCAGGGTATCAAGAAAGCAATAAATGAATGCTTACTACATCAACACGCTTTTATTTACTGAATGAATCAGCAAGTCTTGCTTCTATTTCGCACAAGAGCTGTGCGGAAGCTGAAATACTCGTCATCTCATGACTGATTAGAGCTACCAGTGGCGAAGGCCTCGCTTACATCCTTCGCAGTGAAGCCGCGGCGTGGTCTTCATCCGAGACACGCTTTTGAATATCGCGTGCACATCCCGATTATTTTTTCGCTAGTGAGCTGGTCGCCAACAAATTGTCCATCCATCACGATGTAGCCGGTGCTCTTCATCTTTTACAGCTTTGCACTGAGTCAAAACGAAACTATTGTTTGCCGCAATCGCTGGGGACGAAACTGTGGTGGCTATTGACGCGACCATAGATGGCGACTACACACTGATAAAGGCACGAGGCTAGCCGCCAACGCGGTGTTACGCGTGGCGAATAACGCAAGAATAAAGGCTTTGAGGGCACAATTAGACACGAAGTGTTCCGGCATTGCTGCCAGTCACGTATCGCGTACAATTGCCGCTGAGGACCATAGCGAGTGCTGACTGCGCCACTTTGTTTTTGGACGCTAGCGCCATTTTTGCTCTTTTGCGGCGTGCATTTGCGGTGCTCCGTGCATTAATTTTTTTATTCCGCCGACGTATACGTCCGTGCGCACGTTATCGGCTCCTACCCTGTCTACAAACGGGAGAAATACGCACGGTGGTAAGTTATGGCCTCCGAGATTCAAGTGCGGAAGCTTAGGCGCACTGCCCATGGCTGCCGGTTTTCGGAGGTTGGATGGCTACAAGCTGCTTGCGGATTTATTGCGCAGTTTGCGCATTGCTGTTACGCACTGGGATGTGCTTTTTGACATTCGGGCATCGGTAATGGAGGTTCTGTGGATCGAGCGCACCTCGTGTTCGCCGTTTTGGCCACTTGGCGAGCGCGGGACCACGGAAAATTTATCAGTGGCTCGCAGAACCCCAGGGTTCCGCGGAACCCACTTTGAGAACCACTTTGAGACAATTGGATGAAAACCCACATTTGTGGCATTCGCATCTTGTGCCGTATAACACGGCTGTATTTGGCAAAGATGATTTTGGGAAAACTGGCAGTCACTGTGCTACACATATTGCAGCCTTGGCCATTTTTCTTGCTGAAGAAAGCAGGTGCGCATTAGATTTTTACTTTGTTTAGGAGCTTTAAGATTATCTCTACACTAGTTTTTTACTTTAGACACATAAAAAGCTGGCGCGTTTGATTCATTGGCATGTTAGAATCGGGCAAATACTGCCAAATGAATCAGTGGTGTGTCGCGACGTTTTTTCTGCATCTTGTTTAATTCGACCCACCGGATAATTTAATCAATTTCATGATTCTCATCAAGGTCGAATTAATGAAAGTCGACTGTACATTTATCACAGTTCCATTCCAGAATAATTGCTTGCGCTCGCTTACATTTGAGAGAGCACAACAGCATTCGTGTCGCATGTGCCCTCGGTTTAGACGAGATGCTTCAGATACAGAATCTGTGACAACATTCTAGAATTTTTGGATACAATAGGCACATCTTGCACTGAGTTACTAACCGATAACACTGAAGATCTGCTGGACAAAAGTCATCGTCAAAAAGCAAAACAATGTACGCTTGATAATATTCATTAAAAGATGTATTCTGTACCATTAAATAAAAGGTGTTGCCCACTGACGGTAGAGCCTGTCTGTCACGGCGGCACGCAGGGCTTCTTTGCGGAAAACAAGGAGAAGCAGGTGCAGAATGCCCTGCTGTCGGTGCTGGACCAGGAGATGCCCTTGGAGATAATTGAGGCCCAGCTCCATGCTTTGAGGCGGCCTCTTCGCCTCGAAGCCTGGCTTCGCTGCCTTCAACCAGATTTTGAGGTCTGTGGTGCTCCTCCCTAGGGATGGAAATATGTGGAAGCGCTTCCCCTGTTCGCCTTGACTAATTTTACGGGTGTAGTGCATGTCCTGCTGGTATATCTTGATGTGCAGTTGGCCATGTACGTTATGATGTGCGTATATGGTTGATGTACGTGATGGCCATGTAATTTTTAGCGTCATTATGTAATAAAGTGTGCTTACCCACTAGCATAATAAAATTAAATTTCCCGAATACCGTGAAGGAAGAATGAGGAAATAAATGGAAACATTACACCGAGCGCCAATGGTCAAATAATTGGATTAGATGGGGTTGTTTGCAGATGCACCACACCTTGCTGCCGAGTGTTATGCAAGAGTGATGAAAGCTCACTGTAAAAGCATGTACAGTACACATGAAGTGCAGATTCCATGCACTAAAGCACCTCAAACTATGACACGCACACGTTCAGGGCACAGTGCAATGGCAGGCACTGCCTGTGGAAAGTGATATACATGTATTGCATGAACACGCCCAGGAGGGAGGTGCAACATGACAAGCTGCGGAGCACCGTGATACGAACTTTGTGATGACACTGATGCTTAGTCAGTGAGCTTCCCGCTATCTACCAACTGCAGAAACAACCAAAGAACAGATCGATATGTTTTCACGCACCGCGGTGCTCAACTGCAAGGCTGCACAGTGAAAAGAAAAGAATTATGAAGGTTTTTTTGCACAAAAAATTAAATAAATATAGCAATCCCACATTTTTTGGTAGCATGTGGAGCATCAAAAGCTTACTGTACAAATGTTGCACATGCTGCAGTGTGCTGCAATGCATGACAGTTTGTCGCCTCTGCCAGCGTTTTCGTGCTCCTGAAAGCTCACATTGACGCAGAATCTAGTCTGCCCTTTATACAGAGCACCGCAGGATAACGACAGTGCATGCCTGTTCTGGGAGTGGCCGAGCGGCACTGCATGCTTGATGCCCTAAATGCTGAGTAGCCGCTTCCAGTTTTCAGCCTTGCATTCAACATAGGCACAGATGCCACTCAGTTTTTTTTTTTTTCTTGGTGCTGGCAAAGTAATTGAACTCCTCTGACAATTGTTTAGCTACTTGCACCATGCTAAAGAAGCAAAGCTGTTGTTGGTCATTAATGCCAACAAATAAATGGGCAGAAGTGGCAGCGAGAGGAGAGGATTAGAGCTGTGCAATCTTTAGTGCGTAAGCCTTGCACGGCATTTCTGAGAACTTGAAACCCTTGCCCTTGCAGGGTCCGGGAACGGGTTGGCCTGCTGGTCATCAAGGCTCTCAAGCTAGATGACGTCGGCGTGGCCCACGCGACCATCGACATGCTGTGCGCCCTAATGCAGGCAGGTTGTCATCTGAGAATCGGCACGTTCCTGTTCTCTAAGCTTGTGGGATCCCAGACAGTGAAGTCTGGGGCCCGCTTTCCTGGCACACTGCTGAAGATCATTTGCAAGCTGACCACAAGATGTAGAAAAACATGGTTTACAATGTTCACTGCATGTTGTAATGTTTTAGGCATGTCTGCATCATGCATAAAACATTATTGATTTATATCAAAAGCTGGTCCTTAAAGTTAGATCTTACAACAAATGCTTTAAATCTTTACTCATTGTGTTACGGTGCTGTAAACTTGTAGATATATGTAATTTATGTACTTATTTCAAATTAGGTCCATTTTCGCTTATCTTATATGGTTCTGACTTTATGCGAGTTTCCTTTACTTAATTTTTCAGAAATATTTGCAATAATTCAGTTGCTTAGATTTTGTTAAACAGGGTATTAATGGCACATGCATGATTCAAGAGCTCCAATAAGACCAATTTTTATTGCTTGGCTTATCCTAGACCAAGAGAAGTGAGACTGATGTGAACACTCAGAAAAAGGCTTTTATGGAAGTGTTTGCAAGACTGAAGCAACACGCAAACATAAATTTGCTTTACTATAACTGGGGCTACATCACACCCCATATTTTCAATTTTGCTATAGCATTAGGATGCTCGTTGACATAAAACACGGCCAACGAATATGGAATTTTGGGTTTACATTGTCAACATTCAACTGTACTAGTGTTCTTGAGCAGGCCATATGCACGATGGTTTTACATTATTATGGTTACCTTCATTTTGATCAGAGGCACCTTTGCATTTTTGCTGACATATGGCTTTTTACTGATGATGCAGCCCATGCACGACAATGGCGACCTCTACCATGAGCAGCAGAACAAGTTGGCATTATTGTCCTCAAAGGGCTTCCTTGAGGCCCTGCTGTCTAGCTTTGTGCAGCATGTGGTGAGTTCTTGGCTGCTACATTTGGAACAGCTGTGGTCTGTAAAAAGTAACCAGACACACTGTTGAGGTCAGGCTTGGTTTCCCGACTGGTATTGTTGACTGACTTTTAATAGCCTGTGTCTTCAACTAGAATCACTAGAAAAGCATGTTTCAGAGTACCACGTTAAACTTGTGTAAGCGCCGCTCTTTCTTTCTTGTTTTCTAGCAATTTTGATGTGGTGTGGACTTTACAAGAGAGCAGGCTATTGTGGTCCAATGTTGTTGTTTTCGTTTCATAATAGAATTGTTCGTTTTTATATGGACCACTGACATATGCATTTTTTGTCATCGTCAAAAGTTGTGGCCGGCGTATGCGGCTTCAGCGTATGCAACAACCTTTAGCATCAAATGCTGCCAGGCACTTTCTTCTAGAAACTTAGCATGAAAATACAGCTGGCTGGACTAGCTCTAATCAGTTTTCTGAAAAGTAGGCGGTGCTTACACAAGTGTGGCCCTTGCATATGTACGGTATGTTCAACAGTACATATGTGCCCCCTGTGGTGCACTTAATAAGTGTGACTGGCCACTGCACTTTTCAAGTTTGCTTTCCTTCAATAAGAAATGCCCATGGAAGGGTGTGTCCACTGTGAAAATGGAGAATAGCCACAATTATAACCAAGGTGGGCTGTTTTCCACTAAGCGTGCAGCCTATTTGCATACAGGCTCTATGCTTTGTAGAACTGGGATATACGCGGTATAGAGAGATCAATGTCAGTACCAAAGATGGCCTAATCAGCTTGTTTAGTGCCTTTGACAAAATTGGCAGCACTTAAGGATTGGTAGAATGGCAAGTTAGCTTTTCACTAATACAGTCGATGCCCATTGATTCAACCTCGATGCGACTGAAAGAATTGAGCTGATTATCTGACTGGTAAAATTAAAGAAGAGGCAAAAAAAGAAGAAGAAAAAAACAACAACCTCTGAAATACACTGCTGCCTTGTGCAACTTACACAAGTACATAGGGAGAAAATGAGCATGGAGTGATTAGCAAAGCACCCAAACAAGTGTGAAATTATTGAAACCTACTCAGATGCAAGTACACTGGGCCGAGTCAGCCAAGTGCAGATGCTTGGCCTACATTTTGAGAGAGAAAAAGCGAAAGGGTTGGTTTAATGGAGAGTTGGCTTGCGAAGGGTAGCTGCGCGACGCAATGCTTCCTCCTATTGTTTTTTTCTTCACGCCACGGCAGCGCCGTATCGTGTGATCACCTCTATACCTTCAGTTATCCTCTCTCCTGTTCACGTTTCATTTGACGCCGATAGTACACATATGTAGCATATCATCATGGAGTAGGCACTACTTGGCTCTCATGGTGCCTGTCAACCAAGAGGACTTTCCTTGCAGGAGCGGGGCACAGGCGCCCTGGTCGTGAGTGCCTTGCTGGACCTGCTGACATTTGCCATGTGCCCGCCATATAGCGAGACGACAGATGGTGCACAGTTCGACTCGCTACTTGAGCTGGTGGCCTCTCACTGGTCGTGTGGTCTTCCAGCTCTTCCAGGTTGGTGAAGGCCATCTTACTCACAACTATGGAGGGCCAAACCCAGTGCCGGCTGACCAGAGTCCATACTAACCGACACTACTAGATAGCTGCCAGTTTTCACATCTCTTCTTAGGAGCCCTGTGTAAACTAACCCCTTTCTGTTGCCTACTTCAACTGCTGCACATTTCTGCTGCCTTTGTACTCCGTGTGGAGCAGAAGACATCTGGTGGCAACAGTGTCCTATTGTATTCCCATTTGTTGATTGATTTGGGTGGGGTTTGATGTCCCAAGGCAGAGCTTGGACTGCGAGCGACGCTATCATGGAGGGTTCCAGGTTAATTTTAACCTCCTGGGATTCTTTAACGTACACCTAAATCAAAGCATACAAGCGTTTTTTCATTTTTCTCCTATTGAGATGTGGCTGTTGTGGCTGGGAATTGAACCCGCAACCTTGTGCTCAGCAGCACAACACCATAGCCGCTTAGCCACCATGGCAGGTGTTCCATCTTCTCATTTGTTAGCCTAGGAGTTTTCTTCACATGCATGTTTACATGCACCTACATATCCTCACCAATCACATGGTGGGTGGGAGGACAGCATAGAGCCAGACAACCCAGTGTTGCAGGTTGAAACATTAAGGTTCAACATATGCCAAACAAGTTTTCTGCATTCTGATGTATGTGGAATTTGAGAACATTTTTTGTGTATGATTTGGGTACATAGTAAAGAATATGCAATTTGCTGGCCTCCTGGTTAGCTCAGATGATAGAGCGACCGCCCCGTAAAAGCGTTGTTCCTGGGTTCGAATCCCGGACCAGGATGAATTTTTCTTCAACTGCAAGGCTTCCTTTCTGAGAAACCCGTATGGGTTCCCTTTGTAGCTTTATGCTACAATATGGTAGGAAGTCAATTTTTTCCTTTCATGCACTTACCTCCACCTTGTGGGCTTCCGCAGAATTGATTTGCCATAAAGGATATTATGCTGTCAAAATTAACCCAGAGCCCTCCTTTATAGCATTCTTTTATAGCCCAGTTGTTGCTTTGTGATGTTGAACATTGTCCAGTCAATTAGTCATCAATTTTTATCATCTGCCAGTGCTGTAGGCACTGGGTAACAGAGGAGCACTTTCATTACACTGAGAATGAGAAGGATGTTATACGAAAATAAGAATAAAGCTATGCATGCTGTCTATAGCATGCTATTCAAGTATTGTCCATGTGTAAATGGTGTCTGTTGAGCAACAAGGCCACGTCAGCCTCATTTACATGTCTATTAGAGCATTTTCATACTTATGCGCATCTTATGCCTCACTATATGTGCCAGTATGTTCATTCTTTCCTTCTGATGCATTGAGTCATTTGCACAGTGATGCTTGCAAGAAGAAACGGAAGCGTAGATGGTGTTCTTCTACCTTGTACAGCATCCGTCGGTTGCCATTGTGAAAGGGGCAGGCCTGGTGATGCGTGCAATCATAGAGGTGAGTGCTTCACCACTTCAGGCTTCACTGTCGACACAGTAGAGGGATAAGGGGCTGATGCAAGTTATGACTGTCGCCACCACACCCTGAAGCATGACTTGTGTTTCAGTGCAGCTGCTGAAGGGGGTTACAGTGTGCAGTAAGTGTTACAAGCTGGGCTAGTTGGTTTGGGTTCAAAGGATGCATTTTTCCAGTGAAACATTTTAATACGTAGTTAGAGACAGAAAGGACAGAAAAACCAGCTAGTGCGATTCCCTAAGCCATCACTTTCTCTGTTTATAGCCCCCTTTTCTTAATTTGCGAGTGCACTTCTCTGCATTGCCTATTTTTCAAACTAATGGCAACATAGATCATAGATGAAGACTAAGATGAAGTTTTAGCTGCATATGCTTGGGCTTGTCTGTTGTGCATGGTTTCATCACGAGAGTCATGTCTGCACTATAGCGGACTGACTCACTGGAGTGAGAAAGGTAGCCTTACGGTTACGAAAAAGGTCCATCACATTGCTTTGCGCCATACCGACCAAAGTCATGTTAGCAACTCTTGCTATTGCCTCATAAATGAGGGCAACATAGCTTAGAATAATTCATGACTTCTTCCACACCTTCTCCAAAGCATCATGCACTGTTGTGGCCTCCCCACAGATTTTTTTTCCCCCCCTTCCTCCATGATTCATTCAAAGTGACGTGTTTTAAATAGTCACAGGCAATCCACGGTGTGCACACTGCTGGGACCTCAAAATTTGTGTTCAAACCTGTGTCACATGTGCACTGCATGCGGTGGCAAACAAAAAAACGCAAGAAGGCAATGCAGTTTATTTTACTGGATTGTTTTGGCTTTTTCTATTTGAAGGCATGGGTTGGTTTAAATCTGCCTTGTTAGTAGGGCTTGGGGCAGTAAAGGAGGAGGTTATTACGACAGACGAGGCTTGGCAGTCAATTTAATGACCTAAAGTTTGCAGGTGTTGAAAGCTGTTTATTCATTTATTCCAGTCGTAAAGAGAATGGGCCCAGATAATGAGTTATAAAATGTAGTTTGAGAGTGTCTGAAGCCCCAGTACAGACTGCAAGGAATTAAAAAGAACAAGAAAAATAGCTGCACAGTTGTATGCGAGCATGCATACACAGACACTATCAGCCAAGAGTAACAGAGAGCCTCTTCCACAGTGAAATAAAAAGAATTTGTACACGTTATGGCTAAATTCATACATGCATAGTTAACACATTCGTATAATGTGTGCAAATTTATGCTGAAAAATTATAAAATACACAAAGTACAGGTAATAGAAGCAAACATACGACTATACAGTATACGAATTCACACAGTTCTGTTAATGAACTACAACTTGAAGTTCTTCAGTGGCAGTGTAAAAATAATGGCATTGATCTCATAGCTATTCAACATGAAAGAAAAAAAAATTGACAACCACCCGTATGTAGCATGAAGCTACAAAGGAAGCCCATGTGGGTTTCCATTGTAGTTTTGTGCTACGTACGGGTGGATGTCAATTCTGCACGGGTGGATGTAAATTTTGCCTTTCATGCACCTTCCTCCACCTTGTGGAATTCCACAGAACTGATTTGCCAGCTATGAAACATATTTGGTACGATAAACTTATACATTTTTTACCGCTATTAGTCTTACTTCTGGGTTCCGTCCATTGCTTTGTGCAGGTCTAGTGAAGACAAGCTACAGTAAACTCTTAGTTGTACGAATGTCAGTTTAACGAATATTTCAGAATAACGAACTTTCAGAAAATTCCCAGCGGTTTTCCTATGCATTCTATGCAAAAATGTTTCAGTTAAACGAGTTTCTGAATAGCGAATACTTCAGTTAAATGAACAACATCCAGCTGGTGACAGAGGTCTGTCACCAGCTGGATGTTGACAGCAACACTTCATTTGAAGACTATGCGTAGTATGACAGTGAGCTCGTTACCTGTGCTGAACTGCCAGATCTGGAAATTGTTTCCAGTGTTCGCCCCGAAGAAGAGTGCGATGAGAGCGATGCAATGGCAGAGGCAGCTTCAAATCAAGCAACTCTAGCCGAGGCTGTAGGATGCCATTGGAAGGTTGCGAGACTTCGTGTCTCAGCAGCAAGCTGTGCCAAAGGAAGTGTGCAAAGACCTAAACTCTCTGGACAGCTTTGTTACTTCTTGCGCTTTAAGAGCAAGAGTGCAAATTAAAATTAGATTTTTTTTTTTTTCAATATGAGATAGGCAGCAACATAACTGGTAGGCTCCATAAACCATAACTCTATAAATTGCATTTCACACTTTTAATTCGAGGTCTGCTGTGCCCTATGCTATTCCATATTCTAGTGAATATTCAGTTTAGTGAACTATTTCCTTGGATTCCTTGAAGTTCACCCAAGTGAGAGTTCACTGTATATCTTTTGGGCTTTAGGTTTGCAAGTGTTTTAAGGAAATCGAAAGCACATAGCAGAAAGAAAGACCGAGAGAGTAGGCCATACCCTTAGGTATCCTTTGTGCCACTGAATACACATGCAAGATACAATAAGGCAAGTGAAGTGATGAGGTATTCAGCGGTAATCGATGGTCAAATACTAACTGGGTGTTCCCTTCATGTGGCCCACACGCTGTATATCTCTTCTCACATTGCCAGGTTTCATGACAATGTGAGTAGTTTCGAACGCTGAACTGACTGTTAAAGTTATCACCACTAGAAATAAGACTGTGTAAAGGCTAGGTAGAAAAAGAGCAGCTCGTTAGTGATACCATTAATTCATAAAGAACATTAGGCAGGAGAAAATAGCTTCAACAGATGAAGTGGGCATTGTTTTTTCAGCGCTGTAGAAACTTGGGTCTTTGCATAAAAGTTTAAAATACTGTGGCTAACAGCAGCCTCTACGAGGTCAGGCACAAAAACGTGTTCATTGAATGCAGCACCAGTGTCGTTTGTCATGTAGCGGCAGGTACATAGGGCAAATGGGTAGATGCATTAAAGGGGCCCTGAACTGCATTTTCTTTTTAAGTCTCAATACGGCATTATATTACCTTTCAGGAATATACAATAGAACCCTGTTCATACGTTTTTCAAGGGACTGCGAAAAAAGAATGTAACAGCTGGGAAAACGTAACTGTGAGGAAGGCTACCAATTGCCACAGCTGTGTCAGAAACAGCTCTGAATGGCTGCCATTACCGTTATTAGACGTCTCAGCGCTCGTACTGTTACCGAGAACGGTGCGTACGTGCGTGTATAATTAAGGGACATGTACAATGTTTTGTGACAGTGGCCACTTTCAACTCTTAATATGCTTGACCACTATATTTTGCTTATGCTTCACTGCATAACACGGTTCAATTGCGGCGAAGCTGACTTAAGAGAACCAACGATTGTGCTACACATATAAGGCCCTTGCCGGCTCCAAAATAAATGTAACGCTGCACTCGGTGGATCTGCCCCAGTGTGCGTGGTTCCTGGTAGGCTTTAACTGATGCACACTTCGCTTCGGGTGCTCCCCCAACTGCTCTGTGCACATGTGCTGTGCCTGGCTTGTGCAACTTTGGTCGCTTACTGCAAACTTTGGTCGCTTGCTGCGAACTTGTTGTTACTGCAAATTTTGGTCACTTGCTGCAAATTTTGGTCGCTTGCTGCAAATTTTGGTCGCTTGCTGCAAACTGCGGTCGCTTGTGGCAAACTGTGGTCGCTTGCTGCAAACTGTGGTCGTTTTTGCTAACTTTGGTCATTTTTGCTATGCTATGCTATGCATTGTTGCAATGCACCAGTCACTTGTTGCAACGTACAAGCTGGCTGCTTTGCAAAATTTACGCGACCACCACGTTCAAACGCAACGTAAGATGCAGGAATATTACAGATTGGTCACGTATCAAGGGGGAGCATAACACATGGAAGTCAATGGGATTTAGGTCGGGGCCGGAAAAGCACAGCAGTGAGTAACATATCAATGGGGTTTCACTGTAATACCGAAAGAATCTTTCTGATGTCACTGATGTCAAGAGGCAGCCGCCAGCTGCCTCAAAATGGGTGAGGAGAAGGCGCCTCTGTTGAAAAGAGTGTTTGATAAAAATGCCACTTCGCGCTCCACTTGGGAGCCCCACGCACAGTGCATGAGTGCAATATTTGGCTGAGATGTTCATAGCAGTGTATGCCATCTGCAGAATGGGTTTTTAACCATACCCGAGGGGTGGTTCGGGCCCCTTAATGAGAGGCTCAGGGAGCGTAATTGCTCTTGCAAACACATCGCACACCCTGGAAATCTAGTGTGGCATTGTACAGCATTAACATCTGAACTGCGCTTTAGCGAGAACTAAAGTTAACAGGCACTCTTGTGATCAGAGATTAAAGAGGCATTAGAAATGCACCATACTGATAAGATGCTCTAGTGCGCTGTCCATAGCTGTAATTAAAAAAAGAATTCTTTAACCCTGCACATGTTCAAAAAATAAAAGCATCTTTACCACACATATGGACGAAGGAAGTCATGCTCAAGGTTTATACTGCGTCACTTTATCTTTTTGAAAAATTTAGCACACACAATGACGTTAGGAAGAGAACACAACACGGGCATTGTGTTTTGTCCTCTTCCCTACGTAATTGCTATTTATGTGCAAAATTTTTCGACATGAATCGATACCAAGTTGCTCAGTTCACTCTTATTAACTTTGTCGTGCTGTTGAGCTTTTACTGTATCTCAAGTTTTCTGTCTTTTCAATTCTGTACATAAGCCACATCTTGAGAAAAATAAAACAATAAAAAAACAACCAAAACAAACAACAAAAAAAAACAAAAAAGAACAAAATCCCCTTGTACGGGTCACCTTGTTGCTAACTCATGCTCTGCTACACTATGAAGCAGTGTGTCTAGCCATGAGGACCCCACCCTTCACACCCCCTGGTTTGTGGCAGGAGGGAGACACAGAGACTTCCCGGCGCATGCAATCGCTCGCACTGGCTGAGGCAGCGCTTCCGCGGCACCTGCACGGTGCCCTCTATGGCGGCGGGCAGGAGTCCCGGCTACTGGCCCTGCGGCAGCTGTGTCGCCACCTTGTGGGCCTCTGGGTCTCTGGCCATGAAGCGGCCATGGCAGCACTCAAGCGAATACTCCCACCTGGCCTGCTAGCCTTCCTTGAAGACCCCAACAAGCCACCTGCCGACGCCGCAGTTCCCCGCCCGAGGGACAATTTGCGTCTGGCAAACGTAAGTGGCTTTGTTTCGAGTAATTTCTTAACCCTTTAACCTTTCCTGTTCCGAATTCTTTTAATGAAGTGATAATTTTATGTAATGCGCATCTGAATGATAAAAGTCGAAAAAAAAATTGTACTGGAGTTTTTGGCAATGAATTGAACATGTTTCTCATGGACTGCGAAGTGCTCAATGTGTTGTAAGCAGGATGTGGTTCTTCATGTTTCATAATACATCATCATCATCATCAGCCTATATATATATTTTTTTTTATGTCCACTGCAGGACGAAGGCCTCTCCCTGCGATCTCCAATTACCCCTGTCTTGCGCTAGCGTATTCCAACTTGCGAATGCAAATTTACTAACTTCATCATCCCATCTGGTTTTCTGCCGACCTCGACTGCGCTTCCCTTCTCTTGGTATCCATTCTGTAACCCTAATGGTCTACCGGTTATCCATCCTACGCATTACATGGCCTGCCCAGCTCCATTTCTTCCACTTAATGTCAACTAGAATATCGGCTATCCCCGTTAGTTCTCTTATCCACACCGCTCTCTTCCTGTCTCTTAACGTTAGTCCTAAGATTTTTTGTTCCATCGCTCTTTGTGCGGTCCTTAACTTGTTCTCGAGCTTCTTTGTTAACCTCCAAGTTTCTGCCCCATATGTTAGCACCGGTAGAATGCAATGATTGTACACTTTTCTTTTCAACGACAGTAATAAGCTCCCAGTCAGGATTTGGCAATGCCTGCGCAATTCTCGAACCCAATTTTATTCGTCTGTAAATTTCTTTCTCGTGATCAGGGTCCCGTGTGAGTAATTGACCTAGATAAACGTACTCCTTTGCAGACTCTAGAGGCTGACTGGCGATCCTGAATTCTTGTTTCCTTGCCAGGGTATTCCACATTATCTTTGTCTTCTGTATTAATCTTCAAGCCCACTCTTACACTCTTTCGGTTAAGGTCCTCCATTGTTGCTGAATAAGACAATGTCATCTGCAAACCGAAGGTTGCTGAGATATTCGCCGTTGATCCTCACTCCTAAGCCTTCCCAATCTAAGAGCTTGAATACTTATTCTAAGCATGCAGTGAATAGCATTGGAGAGATTGTGTCTCCTTGCCTGACCCCTTTCTTGATAGGTAACTTTCTACTTGTGGAGAACCAAGGTAGCTGTGGAATCCGTGTAGATGTTTGCTAAAATATTCACGTATGCCTCCTGTACTCCTTGATTACACAATGCCTCTATGACTGCTGATATCTCTACTGAATCAAATGCCTTTTCATAATCTATGAAAGCCATATAGAGAGGTTGATTGTACTCCGCAGATTTCTCGATTACCTGATTGATGACATGGATATGATCCATCGTAGAATATCCCTTCCTGAAGCCAGCCTGTTCTCTTGGTTGGCTGAAGTCAAGTGTTGCCCTGATTCTATTTGAAATTATATTGGTGAATATTTTATACAATAATGAAAGCAAGCTAATGGGTCTGTAATTCAATTCTTTAACGTCTCCCTTCTTATGGATTAGTATAATGTTGGCGTTCTTCCAGCTCTTTGGTACACTTGAAGTGGTGAGGCATTGCGTATAAAGGGCCGCAAGCTTTTCAAGCATGATATCTCCTCCATCTTTGGTTAAATCTACTGTGATTCATAATTCACCATCATAATAATGTGAAATATGGCCACAGATTATTTTAAGACCATTTTTGTGCCGCTGAAGGCAGGTTATAAGATGCTCTTCCAATAAAGAGGAGTGATAGGCAGGTTACTGCTATGGGCCTATTGGCCCTGCCCAAGCCAAGAGTAATGTTTGAGTTGAGATTTAATGGGGAAAGTAAAGAGTGCTCTCGCTATATCTTCTTTCATGTTACAGGTCCTCTTCAAAATTTCTTTCTGGGATATATTTCTTGAGAGGCGCACACATTCATTAAGTTGCTCATGTTTCAAGAAAAAGTGTTTCATGACCCCCGCCCCCCCCACCTCCCTATGGGGGGGGGGATATACAGTATAGACCACTTATAACGTAACCGCTTATAGTGCAGCACTGGATATAGTGCGGTCTTTTCAGACTCCCGTTAATTTTCCCATAGCACTCCATGTATACACGTATCGCTTATAGTGCAGTTGCGGGAAACGAAATACCGGTTACTGTGCAGCTCTCTGGGAGTACGGAAGTCAGCAGAGACGGCGAACGCTCCCCTCAAACGGGCGCCCCAAGGAGTGCTTCAAGGAAGAAAGAGAGACGAAGTGGAGAAGGGCACGTGGTGCAAACGAACAGCCAGTGAGGCTGAAACCAGAATCTTGAGTGCGAGTCGTGATATATCACGGCGTGCATAGCGAGCGAGGGCCACGAAACTGCCAACGCTGGCCAACGCTGGCCAACGCTGGCTTCAAGTTAACGGCAGTAAACGAAACTTCAGGGAGCGGGCGGCGCCGGCACAGCACGGCGAAGGGCACACGCGGAGTCCGTGGAATGTGAGGGAGGAGAGCGGTGGGAAAGCGGACTTTGCCTCGGCAACTCCGGCGCTTCGGTGGCTCCCCTCGCCCTCCCTCGTAGCTCCCTCACTTTCGACTGTCACCGTGCGCGCCCGCCGCCGTGCAGGCGCCACCGCTACAGCCGGCCCGGCGCCAGCTCTCCAAAGTTTCATTTTCTGCCGTTATCGGGAAGCGGCAACGCCTCCTTGGAAGCGGGCGTTTGCCGGCGTGGGCAGTTTCGTTGGCCGGCGTGGGACAGAGCCGCTGCTTCCCTCTGCGCCATAGCCGCAGCGTGCAAGGTCAACGCGTGACTAGAAAGTAGAGGAAGCATAAAGGAGAAAGAAGGGTTCACTGCCATTTTCTACGCGTGGCTACCGTAACGTGGCTGAGACGTCGGCACGTACACCGCGGTGTGGACTGTGGCCGCACCGCGAGCTGAGCCATTGCCTAGCAACCGCCACAGCTGGCAGCGCCGTTCGTCGTGCCATCTGGCATGACGTCAGAGGAGGAGCCGGTGAAACTGCAAGCTCAGCCGTTGCCTAGCAACCGTCGGCGTTGCATCGCCGAAGGAGCCGGCTTTGCATTGTATATATAGAAGGGGCGGCTCGGTGAGATTCATTGGCAGATATGGAAAGTGAGTCAGAGATACTGAAAGAAGCCAGGCTTCGTCGTCAGAATGAATCCAAGAAGATTCAGGGAGCCGAGGAGACAGAGGAAGAACGAGCCGCATGCCTCGAGAAGCGTCGTAAGTACGAAGCGGCCATGCGAGTGCATTCAGATGAGGATGGTTCGTCGTCTAGTTCGTCATCTCGTGCCAGGGCCGCGGATCATAGACGGAATGAAACAGGAGGAGGCAACTAGCTGCGGGGACAGAAGAAGAACGTGCTCGGCGTATCGAACAGAGATGACAGAGTGATGCAGCTCGGAGAGCGCCACGCCTAGCCACCGATACAACGCAGTTGGAGGACGTGAAGGCTCGCCGTGTGACAGACCATGTGATTCGGCTGGCTCAAAGTTCAAGTGCGATGCGCATGTTCCAAACGGACTTTACAGACAATCCGTTCAGATTTGCGTGTGATGTTTGCGTAAGACTGGCATATGTGAGATTTGAGTCCGGTGAGTAGCGCAATGCGTGAAACACTTGGTTTAGCCGTACCTGAGTGAGGTAACAACCAAACCTAAACACTCAGATGTACGAAGATAAACAATAAAGATGTAACCGTACAGACACCCAAGCTAACCAATAACCCGTACCTCTCGCTACGCACACCCAGGCATAGCTGAGTTAAGCCACAGCTAATTTTTTGGAATCAGTTGAGAGTGTTCATGATTGTTCCGTGACTTCTTGAAAATTTCAATGTTTCTCAGCATTTTGCTCCTTTTTGCAGTAGTTTGATGCAGTTTGATTTAAATTGATTCTAGCCAGCATGTCACCATCTTCAGTGCCCAAGTTACAACAAGAAAGTCAGGGCTATAGATCAATCACGCAAGCATTTTAAGAATATGGAATGGCTGTTTGAGGAATGTTGTTTAGGCTGCCTAGGTAATGTTTTGAGTAATGACAAATGAAGTTCTTGTTTTTCATGGCTTCTCTCTTTTGTCTGGCATTGTGCCTTTTGAGGGACAATATTTTATATTTCGTATGAATACATGAGTTAATAAGTTGATGAGATGACTAGGGGAGCCTGAGATATGTCCCTTGAGTCTCAGCTGCTGACATGTTCCCCATTGATTCTCACACATAACCCTTTTTGGTCTTAATAGCTTCAATGCTTATTCCAAGCATGCAGTGGATAGCATTGGAGTGTGTCCCCTTGGCCGATATCCTTCTTCAATTGGTATTTTTCCACTTATGGAGATCAAAGTAGCTGGGCAATTTTAGATCTTTTCTAAGATGTTGATGCATGCTTCTTATACTCTTTCACTACGTGATGGATCCATGACTTCTGGTATTCATACTGAATTCAACACCTTTTCTTATGTGAAGGCCATATATGGAAAGGTTGGTTGTATTCCACATATACTTGTTATCACCTGATTGACGACATGAATGTTTCAGCTAATCAGCTGACTTTGTTTGCATGTCTCCATGATATTGTGTTTCTGTTCATGCAAATAGGACCATTCGAGCAGCCGGGCACCCTCGCGGGCTGCACAGCAATGGAAAGCGGTTGAGCGGCAGGTGGACAAGTTCCTCCAGCACTGGAGGCAGCGGACAACGCCGCCTTCAAATGCCAACGACACGGTGCGGCCCGTCGTCCTCCGCAAACGACGCCAGCGTGTTCGTGTTGAAGCCAACTGGCCCATGTTCTACTACCAATTCTACCAGGACCACGCACGACCAGACCTCATTTGGAACTTCAGGGTGCGTATCTTGTTCCGAAGCAGGGTTATTGCCAGGTTTTGCTACTTTCTGCCGAAATAACTGCTTCTGAGAAGGTCTACATTGGGATGGCTACATTCAGATCTGTGAGCTAAAAAATGTACTCTTCTACTGTGTGTATACTTTTACGTATCAGCGTATGTGCCCGCACTTTGAAGATTTGCAATGGGACTGTATGAAGCTCGGTGATAAAAGTTGGCTTATTGCCAAGAATGAGGTCAGCTGTCATGGTGGATGATGGATGACCTAGATAAAAATAGGCGAGCAGCGCTGTGGGTGACGTCATTGGTTTTTTCCTCATTAACGATGCTGTCAGTGATGCATCGGTCACAGCATATTAATCGTGACCTTGGGCAAGATGGTCGGCACTTTTTGGCTACAGTTGCAATCGCTTTTAGGTATTACTCGTGTACTTAGATTTACGTGTGCATCAAAGAACCCCAGGTAGCTAAAATTAATCCGGAGTCCTCCACCACAGCGTGCCTCATAACAAGATTGTGGTTTTACCATGTAAAAGCTAAGAATTTAGTTTAATTTAATTTTGAGTATCACACCATAAAATTGAGGTAACTTCTTGCATTGCTCTGTAACGAAAGCATGCACTCAGCTGGCATCTATATTTCTGTCCTCTACGATGTTAGAGTTTAATACCGAGACACCACTGTTCGTGGCTACTGCTTGGCTACTGCTTGGCTACTCTTCAAGTCTGCTGCCTAGATTGGTTAATCTTTGGATAGTTCGCTACATTAAGGAATTTAGGGGCTACTTTTGGAGCAGGGGGCCAGGCAACCTAGTCTCCAAGGGGCATGTAGCAAAGTGTGAGTCAATCATTCATGTGCTCTCTTGGAACACATGCACACCTGTGAAACTCTGAAAAGGTGCTGATGGGCCAAACCTATCAGACTCCCTGCTTCGACCTGTGAAACTGGAATCATTTCTGATTGAAGCAGGCATGTCTGAATGCAGTCATCACAATGCTGGTGCATAGGCTAGATAGTCCGACATGTTTATGTATGGTGTTCAGCGTGTACAGGTAAGGACAAAGGATAAGAACGCGGATGCTATTTTCTTGCTATTTTCGTGACGTGCGCCCAGGCAAACATGAACATATCTCACTCAATGACCGCGGACACTCGCTGTCAGTACGGTGACGTGAAGAAGAGTGGCAGCAGTGGCGAGCGAATCGTTTTTCTTGCAAGCTCTTGCTTCAACGCGAACAAAGCCTACGAGAACGCAGTGCACACTAAGTCATCAGCTGTCTCAAGTTTCCTACCCTTAGCATCGACCGCAGATTACCACCAAGAAAGGGTGCGCGCAGCTGCACTCAGCTGCACCGTGGGCAGCCCCTACTCCCCCCCTTGCTTGGCGGCATCGAGCCACCATCCTTCTCAGCTCACCCTCGCCCGCTTTCCCTTGCACCCATAGCATACGGAGCGCAGCTGTGATCTTATCGCCCCAGGACTTTATATGGAACATGACGGCAACGATAACAGCAAAAATTGCCCTTGAGTGTCCATGTGATTGCTATCACAGTAAAATACAGTTGACTTCCGTTAATTTGGCCTTAATTGGACTGACGAAATTGATTGATTATCTGGCGGGTTAAATTAAACGAACAAGAAAAAAACTCCGAAATACAACGCTGATTTATTTGGCATTGATGCCCTTCTGAAACCTTATGCCAGTCACTGTTTCCAAGTTGCTAGCTGCTAGCAATGTCTAAACACAAAGCAACATACGATACTGCTGCCCACATGGCTGCCGCATCTTTCCGTTGTCCCAGATAAGTTTGGGTGCAGTGAAGTGGAATTAAGGCCGGCACGCAGGGACGTGGCGGACGCTCAACATAAAACTTTTTTTCTCACCTACAACAAGGCGTACTTTGATTAAACTTTTGGAAATAAATTGCTTTTGTACGCCCATCCAAGTGAATTTAAACATGCATTTTAACTTGGACTGCATCATCAATCTACATGTGCCTAAACATGAGGCATATTTCACATTTTCCAATGTTTGCGCCTTTTCCCCTTTCAAAACTACTTGCCCATTGACTTGCATACTTTTTTGACACCCTTACTGCCAACTATCCAGCCACATGATGCAGTTGTATTGTGTCTGTAACACTTGTAGAATTTTGTAAAAATAGTCAAAATTGGTACAAAATCACCGAATTGCTTCACCACAAAGCACATTGGGAGACAACGTAGCAGCCGCTAATAGGAGAGAATGCATTAGTGATCGCCGCCACGATCCTGCTTGGTGCAGTTCCTTTTCTTGCAACCAGCAGATCTTTAAGGTGGTCTGTGTAGTAGTGTATTTTTGCAGGTGTTTCGCAGAAGCCTTATGGCTTAGAACGGCTTTGCAACCTTGCAAATTATACATTTCCAGCAAATATTTCGTAACAAATGAATGAATAAACACAAGTAAAATTTTCTGACCACTGGATTGGATCAGAGGACCTCTAGCACAGAAGCCTGGTATTGTAACCATTACGCCATGGATGAAGATGTCGACAGGCAGAATAAAACATCCTTACGAATTGCCTTCGGCCAAAATCAGCATGTTGAGGCGCTCTGATGCATTTCAATTTGGCTACGGAAGCATGCCTCGAGATCCGGAATCACTAATTAGCAGTGATTATAGATTTTCAGTCTTATTAGCTTCTACATTTAGGAAAGTGTAGATCTCTTAAAGATTTGGGCCAATGAAGGCAGAGAAAAGGGTAGTAAACAAAACCTCAAGAAATCTGAGGCCACAAGTACGAAGATCAGACGAATCCAAGTACTAATGGTTGTGTCCAGCAGTTGTTTCTTGTTCTTGGTTTTGCTTTCCATTATCATATGTTACGTCGCCACTGACTGCAATATCATCTGTCAGATATGGCTGCTGTGTGCTGAGCCAACTTGTGCGCCATTAACACAGTAAAACAACTTCTCCAATAGTGTCTGCCCATTCTTGGCAGCACCCCACTTTTATTTCAAACTATGACGTTGTCTACACATGAGTGGTGATGTAACATATGACAATGTAAACAAAAAAAAAACATAACCAAGAACAGAAAAACAAAAAACTGCTGGACACAACACTAACCATCATTCCCATGGTGGCTGAGTGATCGCAGCTGCGTCACTCATGCGCCCCTTGCCAGGGGCGTGCAAGGAAGTCGGAATAATTGAATAAGCTTGAAAAATCGGGTATCCAAGAAATCGGTCGGCAACTTGTAGTACAGCTACGCACAGTTAGTCTCGTTGAAAGTAATGTGAAACAGCTGAAAACAACTTGCCAGCTTCTGCATTCACAGTATGAGAAGGAAGATCGTTACACTTACGTGACCATAATGCAAAAATTGAAAAAAAAGAAAAATATTCGTTTTCTTTTTATGCATGCGTCTCATGTTAATTACATCACAAAATGAAACACCATGCATGTGCGCACGTGTACGCAGACGCGGGAGGAACTGCGGGATGCACTGGAGGCGGAGTTGCGTAGCTTCTGCCAAGACCGGTCGGTGTGTGGTTCCGGCCTGCCCGTAGCCTGGAACCACTGGGAGTTTGAGGTGCTCTACCCAAGCCTGCAGGAGGAAGTACGCGTAGGCGACTACTTCCTACGCCTGCTTCTCGAGGATGACCAGCCAACTGAAGGCGCCTCGGCCTCCTACATCCGTCGCTCGTGAGGAGCCTTTTTGTCCTCAGCTGGTGCCCTGATTGGATACTGGTTTTTGGTGTTGCTCAGAAGAGAATTATGTACAGTTAACGATTAATGAATTCGATGGAACCTGAGAGTTATTTTTTTTATATTGAGAGCTTCGTTGTATCACAACACTTTAAGCACTCAGAAGAAAAACATTTATTTGCGAGCAAAAAAAAAAAACGTAAATGCTGCCTGCACGCTTATCACACTTATTGTTGAAAGTGAGCTTGTTTAACGCATCTTGTGTACCTTCCTAGTAAAGTTAAACCTCGATGTAACCAAGTTGGTAAGATCGGCAATTCGACAAGAATTGTAAATTATACATCGCTCTTAAGTACACCACCAATATGCGAGTATGACTTTTGAAAAGCCCTTGTAAACATTGGAGCAAGTTCACGTAACATGTAAATTCATATATCAAATTTGTCTGCTTTCAATGTTCTAATGGATGCCGTGTACAGAAATGCGATATCTGTTCTTGGTGCACAGTTACAGATTTGTAAACTTTGTGCTTCTATTTTTTTCAAACTTACCGATTTCCGGCAATTTTTGTTAAAAAAATTAAGGCAATAAATTGAAATTCCACTTCTGACAGTCGCTACGATTTAACTGTATCTTTCAAATACAACAAATTTGATTCAAACCTGACCAGCGGTTGTCTCATTACACATTGATGCATTTCACATGTGTTTGAATTGCAAAATGGGAGTTAGCTCTGAGCTAAAGCTTCCTCTTAACTCTAGTGCATGGGTTCTCAAAGTGGGTTCCGCAAGCCCCTGCTTGGGGTTCCGCTAGCTACTGATAAATTTTCCCTGGTTCCACACTCGCCAAGTGGCTAAGACGGCAAGCATGAGGTGCGCTCGATCCAAAGAACCTCGATTACCCATGCCAGAGTGCCAAAAAGCACATCATACTGTGTAGCAGCAATACGCAAACTGTGCAATAAATCCACCAGCAGCTTGCAGCCGCGCAACCTCCGAAAACAGGCTGTGCGCCTAAGCTTTCGCACTTGAATCTTGGAGGCCGTAACTGCGCATTTATCCCGTTTGTAGATAGCGTAAGTGCCGATAGCATGTGCACTGACGTTTACATCAGAGGAATGAAAAAAAAATAATAATAAATGCGCGGAGCAGCGCAAATGCGCGATGCAAAAAAGCAAAAACAACGCTAGCGTCCAACCAAAACGAAGCGGCGCAGTCCGCATCGCTGCCACGATCCTCAGCGGCCGTCGTACGCCATACGCGACTGAAAGCAACGCCGGAACGCTTCATGCACAGTTGTGCCCTTAGCCTTTATTCTTGCGTTTATTGCCGTGTGTTACGCCGCGACGGCGGCTAGCCGCGTGTCTTCCTAAGTGCGTAGTTGCCATCTATGATCACGGCGATAGCCACGACAGTTTCGTCCGCAGCGGTTGCGGCAAACAGTAGTTTCGTTTTGGCTCGGTGCGTGCGTCAGCTGCTTGTCTTCACAACTGTGTAGTCGCCATCCATGATCGCGTCAATATAGCGGCCGCGGTTTCGTCCGCAGCGGTTGCGGCAAGCAGTAGTTTCGCTTTGACTCAGTGAAAAGATGTCTAAGATAAAGAGCACCGGCTACATCATGATGCATGGATGAACTATTTGTTGGCGACCAGCTCAGTCGCGCAAAAAATAATGGGGATGTGCACGCGGTAGTCAAAAAGTACCTCAGATGAAGACTCGCGCCGCGGCCACACTACGAGGGAAGTCGCGAGGCTTTCGCCGCTGTGAGCACTAATCAGTCACGAGATTACATTTTCAGCTTCTGCACTGCTCTTGTGCAAAATAGAAACAAGATTTACTGTTTCATTCAATAAATAAAAGCGTGTTGACTTGAGCATTTGTTGATTGTTTTCTTGATACTCTCGATAATTGGACATTTGGTTAATTTGGACATTTTCATTCGGTGAACTTGGGTTGGGGGGTTCCTTGGAACTTCATGGAGCTTAGCAGGGTTCCCTGGAAGGAACATGCTTGAGAACCCTTGCTCTAGTGCATTTACATTTAATACTGGGGCAGGTGGGACTGGCACACGCTTGCACCTGTCATTTTGTTCCTATCTTTCTGGCGCACATATATTGTTCTTGGCTCACTTTATTTCCTTTGACACACGACCACTGCATCATAGTCAATCTTTCAGCTACATGATGAAATTGATGTATGAAATGTAGAAACAGAGATGGCAGGACTTGTGCCAAGCTCTTTGTGCGTTTTTGTCTTATTTCAGAGAAATGGGGCGTCTAGTGAACGATACAAGCAGGTCTTTTTAACCCTTTGAGGCACCAGTTAATTCTGGTGATGGAAAACTTGCTTTCACCCTCATGTCCTGCACCTTCAGAATCATAAAAAGCATACATCCGCAGAGTAGATTAAGAATTTTGAATTCTTTAGGGAGTTTTGTCAAGTTTACAGAATGTGAACTCCATGTGAAAAGTCACTGCAGGAACATCCAATATGAGAACATCAACTATTTCATGTCTAGCAGGCTTAAAGATGATGAAGTGTCCAGCCACTTGAAAGTTATGCCTGGTTTCATTTCATTTCATTTTATTACCTTAAAGACCCCATTGAAGGGGTATTGCATAAGGTGCCTGGTGGCAACACATTGAGAAAAACAATGGAAGAAGTGAACCCACTACATACAGCATACTCGCACTGAGAAAAAACACCCAACCATCTACCTTCCCTCTCATTTTGCTAAAACATTTGCACATGTTAGTCAAGCTTTCCGCAAAATTACACTCGGAAGTGCTTCAAGATGTACGCGACACATTTTAAAAATCATTACTTTCATCAATGCTTTTGCTGTTGATGCACTATCTTGGCGTACACAGTGCCTGAAAGGGTTATGACTACAATCTTTTATAAAAATTTCCAAAAAATTTTTACTGGCTGAGAGTGACTGGCTGGCTGCCCTAACAGTCAACTCTGTTCATTCTACATAGCACAACAGATGTGGTGATAGTGAAATGTGCTTCCTTCTTCAGGTCTGAGTTCTTCAATGACTTGTACCATGCATTCCTGTTGGCATCAGATGCAACACGACGCTGCCAGTGTCTTCAAGCTATGGCACTTGTCTATGGCCGCCATTACTTGGACATAGGACCGTTCAATGACACCAAGCACATACTCAGCAAACTGGACAAGGCAAGGTTTTCATTGTACAACTGGACCTTCCCAGAATGTCTGTTATGGGGCATGTCACTTTTCTTTGGAGTGACTATGGGCAACAGTAGATCTTTATTACATAGCTGTTATGAGGCTGTTTTGCTGCATTTGCGGCATAGGTCGTTGCTGTGTGCTGTTATAGCAACTCCCCAGTAGTAATCGGTATTGTGTAGTCATGCAAACAATATAATGAAACGATTTGAGATAAAGAAGATGCTTCAGGCGGGAAAACCAGGGGCCTTCACTTTCAAAAGTGGACACTCGGGCGATGGACATCTGAAGTACACAAACACTAAGAAAAATTTTGAAATTTGCAGGCGTAAGAGTGAGTGAGCCAGCACAAGATGGGTAATTGAAGATCGCTGGGAGGGGCCTTTGTCCTGGAGATGTACCTCAGTCAGGTTGGTGATGATCATCATCATCACTAAGATCAGCATTTCCTGACAAAGCAGTGGTTCAGCTTCACAGCACTGAGGTGAAAGAAGTTAATGCTGGTTGGAACAAGTGAAAGACAGAAAAATGGGTGCAAGTAAACGTCACAATTCTCCAACAGAGATTAGTTGCATGCTGATGCCAATGTTTTCTTTAACTGATACTGTCTCCTGCCACCTGTTAAAACTAAATCTACAAGGTACAATTGATGCCATTTGGAACCATTCAAAAGAAATTGAAAGAAAAATGTGCGGATCTGAGTGTGTTGAGTTTTTTTTTTTTTTACTACTCTTTTCGTGGACATTCTACAAATGTTGAACTTTTAAAATGAATTCATAAAATTTTCTCCTGCAAAGGCTCGAAGTACAAAAATGTGGCTCCGCTGCCTGGGTGTCAATGGCTGTGTTCCAATACTAGCTGTAGACTTGAATAGAGAGCAAAACGAACAGCGGCCATTTTTGAGTCTTATTCCAATTCAAATGGAGCCTACAAAACAGCTTTGGGACGATAACATGGAAGTCAAGAAAGATGCAGACTACCTTGGTGTCCAAACAAGATGGCTGAGCAGCCTGCCTGGAAGCTCAGCAGAAAGTTCACCTGCACACAAAAAAGTGTAGCCAGGCTTGCTTGTGCACTTAAAGTAAGCCACATTGCGTTTTTCTTAGGTTTGCATGCTCAAAGTGTTAAAATATAGTATTACAATTCTTTTTCTTAGCTTCTTTTTTTGTGCCGATGCAAGGTGATGTCTAGTCGCAGAGAAGTGTTCCAAATATATCCCAACATTTGGAATCGAAGCTGCCTTTTTAGCCAATGATGTAGACAGGCTTTAATGCCGGCTCGAATTGGAACAGACCTAATGTGAGCCTTCGTTGTGAAAGTTGCTGTACATGTGAAAGTACGTGTGAAAGTTACTCAATAAATCAACATAACAAGGGAGCAAGACTGCAGCAGCTATCAGGGTTTTTAGTGGTAGATATACAGTGGAATCTCGTTGATACGATTCTGCATAGTATGTTTTTCAGGATAATTCATTTATTTTTCTTTTCATGATAATAAGATTTGGGTGGATAATATGTTGGATAATACAATTTTCAGATGATACACTCAGGATCTCTGCCAGGGAGGGTTTAATTTTTATGATGGTGGGGGGGAGCAAGGACTTTGCATAATATGCAATTTGCACTCGGCCTCAGGGGGAGGGGGCGTTACAACACCCGAACCCCCCACCCCCCCGTCGGTGCGCCACTGATACGCTTTATTTTCCGGTTCCCATGAAGATCGTATCAACGAGATTCCACTGTACTCTGCTCAGTTGAGCATGGTCATGTGATTGTGACACAGTCATGTGATGACATTAACTGTGTTGGTGCAAATTCTGTGGATTGATTTGCTGTACTCTCTTATCGCAGTGTATGGACCGGATGGAGAGAGACCGTCTGCTCATTTTCCTTAGCAAGCTGATTCTTCACAAGGTGAGTAGCTTAAAGATCTTAGGCCTAAAATAAATTGCTTGAATGGCCATCCTGCATACAATGTGACTGTATTGCCTTAAGCTTGTTGTGCCTTTGTATGGCTTGCTTTTACGCTGGGTATCAGTGGTATTTCCTTTTCCAAGCATGCAGGTTGACTTGGCCGCATGATGGTTGCAATTTTTTTGAGAGTGGATGTGTACGTGGATTGCCTTCCTCGAAACTATTTCCTGTGATGTGCACCAGTATTCGGAACTGTTTTTGACCTGTGAGAATAGCGCTCAACTAATAACCATTCAGAATTATCATTATTGACTGCTACAAGACCTGCTCAGAATCCCAGTTCTTCCTGCTACAAAATCTGCTACAAAACACTCTTGGCCATTCCCACCACTGAGTAGTGCTTGACACCGTCCATGACAGGTTTGTTTATACAAACGTCAAGCAGTTGCAACTGAGACGTCATGCCTCCAGGGATAATAAGTTCGGTTCACACAGCAGTCACTGTGCGTAACTGGAACTGCAGATTTGGGCTGAAGAGCGTTTGGTTCCGCATATAATATGAGGCGTAAATGTGATGTGTTAAAAGCGGGGGACAGAAAACAACCTCGTATTACACGTGGGTGTTTGTGGTACTTCTTGAAAAGTTCATCCTGAACTGAGGTTCCATCTTCATTCACCTCTAGGCCTTTTCATTGTTAGTGCTGTTAGATGCAGCAATGACCTTTGGACCATGCCAATGAGGCAGAATATTTATTAAGGTGCACATGACTTGAAAAGCCTTTAGTGCATATCAGCTGTGAATCATGAATGAATGAATGTTAACTTTATTTATAATCCGGCGAGTTATTTGGGGATTTAGGCGAATACCCCTGCCTAGGTGTCGGCCAGGAGCCCTTGAGCTCTGGCGGCTTCCTCGGCCCGCTGGACGGCCCAGAGTTGGTCTTCGAGGGCGGAGCTGAGCAGCGTAGTCTCCCAGCGCGTTCGGCTCGAGGCTGCGTCCCCGTCTGGAACCCCCCCTTGTTTGCACTCCCATAACATGTGTTCCAGGGTTGCCCTGGCCTCACAAAACTTGCATTGGTTGGACGAATAAAGCTCTGGGTAACAGAGATTCAAGATCACCGGGTTTACAAACGTTCTTGTCTGCAGCTGTCGCCGTGCGACCGCCTGTCTCTTGTTCAGTTTCTGGTGTGGTGGCGGAAATTTGCACCTCGCCAGTCTGTAGTGTTGTGTTATATCTCTAAAACTCGTCAGGCGATCCTCCCACTTCCACCCCTCACCAGACGTCGTGGCCGAGGCGGCGGTAGTGTGGTTGGCGGCTCGGTCCGTAAGCCCTCGAGCCGCCCCGTGCGCCGCCTCGTTGCCGGCGAGTGATGTGGTGTGGGCGGGTGCCCATACGATGTAAACTTCTTTATTCTCGGTTTTGCCCACGAGTAGTTCGTAACGCCTCGGGGGAGATGCGGCCGTTGGCGTAGTTGCGAATTGCCGTCTGGGAGTCGCTGATGATCACTTCGGCCTCGGTGGTCGCCACCGCTAGCGCGATGGCTACCTCCTCCGCTGTTTCCGCGTGCACCGTGCGTACCGTGACACTAGTTTTGCAAGTGTTCTCGTGATCTACCACGGCGGCCGTGAAGGCGCGCCTGCGCGTGTACCTGGCCGCGTCCACGAACACCGCGTCTTCATTGAAAAAAAAAAAATTAAAAATCTTGTGGTTTTACCTTGCATTTAAGAAACTCTTTAGCAGTTGACAGTGTATCTTGAAGTGTAGTGCCATATATTCTTGGACAGCATTTTTCTTTTTTTTTAATCGGGTACAAATTATATGTGTGCGGCCCACACATGAGCAATAAGTAAACAAATGTGCAGCTGCTTCGAAAAATAACCGAGCTTGCTACCATAAGCAACGACCTTAGGAAAACTGTGTGTTGGCATTTTCTACCTGCCAGTACAAGCAGCTATAGTGTAGGGAGTGTAACATGCTAGTGAGCCGTTGAGAAGATCTGTTGTACTGATTGATCTCTGATGCTGACTTTGCCAATTCAGCGCAATGTCAAGGAACTCTTGGATGCTGGTGGCCTGACTACTCTGGTGGAGCTGGTGACTTTGGCCCATCGGCATGTAAGCCGTGCACTTGTCCCAACACAGGTACGTGTGCTTATTCTGTTTTTTGCATTTTGCCTGCTTCAGAGTGCAATCTTACGAAAATTGTGTGTCCCAGTCAGGTAGTGTCACGACTGTTGAGGCCTATGTCTTTTCCTTGTGAGCTTCGCTTGCTCCGTATGATTCTTGTTCATTATGGCCACATGTTTTTGTTATAGGCCTTAATGTCAATTATAAGCCTAGCCAAATAATGAGTGCATAATGAGCCTTGCTGGCTAAAGGCTGGTGAAAATCATTTTGCTATTACCAGAGTGATCACTAGTTTATCACACCAATCACTATCGTGAGTGGCGAGCATCTGGTAGCTGGTCAATGAGTAAACATACTTATGTAAAAGAAGTATTGAAGTTTGGTGAATGAGTGTGCTAGTGCTTAATATTTCTGCTTGTTTTTCACTCTTTTGTAATGCGAGGTTGAGTCAAATTTATGTGCTTTGGTGGTTAAAGAGCCTTTCAGCAGGCCCCGTCAAAAATTTCACTTGCCCACTGGAAATTGTAAAGCACTGTGCAGGGAGCATTCTGCCTCAAGAAGTTTTTAAAAGTGTTTAGGGAAATTGCCAAGGGGGTAGAAGCAAATAAAATGTTGTAAGGCAATGGCCGAGGAAGACAAGCTACCATTCCAGCAGCACAGGCTCTCTCTCCCATTGCCTAGAAACGACATCCCTCCTCTGCTTTGTCCAATATCAAAACCAAGGCCCACGTCACAAAGCTGGCCCCCCCTTTTTAAATGCAAAGCTTTCTTTGGCTCATTCTAGACGCTTTTGCGGTAGGTTGGTAGGTTCCTGTCTAGCCTTGTTTCTTAAAAGAAAAATCAAAACTGTTTGATCATGGGATTTAACCTCTGCCCACAGCAGCCCAATGCTCTAACCGTTAGGCCGCAATCGCATGCATGCTTCTCTCGTGCCAATGCCAGTTAACTAGATCTTGAAAACGACGGGCGCATACATCACGTCACACAGCACGAGCTAGAGCACGTGTGTGCGCGCTAGTTGCCATTCGGCCACAGACTTGCCGCTCTCTTTCTATTACGTCACGAGTGGGAGCTTGTCAGTTTTTCCAATTCTTGCCTCATGGCAGCTGATGTTTTGATATGGTGCGTTGGACTGCAGCACCTTCAGGATTGGCCTACATTCGCAAGCTTTTTCCTCATAACAAAATTCTACAAAGACGCTGCGCGACATTGTGCCACTCAGGTTGTCACGAAACAACTTCTAGTGTTTCTTTCCGTAGTAAACAAAAGAAACTCATGTAATGCTGTCACCGTCATACTATCATCACTGTCTTATGTCGTCACACACGGGCTCGCATCAAACACAACTGCTTGCTTCGCACAAGCAGGTTGGTCTATCTGGCAACTCTTCAAACCCCAAAAGGTGCTGAATAGCCAGCTACCTGCAAAATGTGTCGCATGAACATAGATTCCCCCAGTGCATGGGATCTGCATTATTTTCTTCTTTCTTGTCTTGCTGTGTGGTGCATTTCCGGTGAGGGTCTTTCATGCTCTGCGACTTACACTAATCCTGTTGTGTGTGTCTGTTGTGTTGCTCCTTTCTATTTGTGAGCTGCAGGCAGTACCATGCAACACCAACTGTGGCGTTGTCTTTACTAGTGGGGGCTCCTTTGAGGGGAATCTTCCATGGGTTTTCATTCAACCTTAAGGCCATTTTCACAGTGTACATCGGTGTAATAGTTTTGCAGACGATTGTCACCACAGGGATCTACGCACTTTACTAGTCTGAAGTGGCCAAACATGGTGAAGGGACAGGCCCTTCACCGGGTTTGGGCACTGCAAGCAGATAAGCGCTGTGTGTAGAGCATGCAGTGACGATTGTGTCCACAAGGAATTGTAGATAGTAATTCTGTGAATAGTTATCTCCAAATTCGTATAACAAAAGGACTTTACATCCTTCACTAACAATGCATATGTAACAGTAACATGCATGCTTGGCCTGGTGCAGATGAATGTGATAGAGGCATCACCTGAGATGGCGCTTTGCCTGGAGAAAGAGTGGCATGTCGGCGGTGAGGACAAGGACCGGCAAGGGCCCTATGGCTACGATCAGGTGGGCTATCTTTGTGGTTGCATTGATGAAGTGCTTTAGCCTAGTGTCATTGTATCAGCATAGACGTGTATTGGAAGACAAAAATGGAAACACCAGTGTTGCTGTCAGACATCTGGAGACGTCATGTTCTATCAACACAATGCGAACTCTGTCAGCATTCTGGTAATCACCTGTGATACTACACCTGGACCATGCTGAAAAATCTTGTACCTTTAGAGTTAGCATCATTACTGGGCGAAAGCTGACTCCACTAACTGTTGTCTAGTGCATGTCATGCGGCTGACTGCTACATACTGCATATGCAGTAATATTGTCTGTTATATTGTACAGAGAAGGCATACCCTAGAGCAGATGTAGCTAGCCTGTGCCTAAATACAAAAGAACGTCGTTAATACGATCCCCTTTCGTGTGGTTTCCCAGCGCCAACGTTCGCGATCTAGAACACAAAAAGTGACCCAATACAATATCACTTCTTTTTTTACTGGTTCATACATCCCCGGAAAACAATCTTATGGCACCAACGTTCAGCACATTGCCAAATTGCAATCATATGATACGTTTTCTGGCCGCTTACCAAGGCGCCTATACTGATAAAGATGACTTTTTTGCTATTCCAGAAGCGTAATTTTTTAATACAGCTCAACTTATTTTTCTTTTTAGAAGGGGAGTTGATTAATACAGCTCAACTTCTTTTTCTTTTTAGAAGGGGAGTTGATTAATACAGCTCAACTTATTTTTCTTTTTAGAAGGGGAGTTGATTCCTAGTCATCTTATTTTCAACCTTTATTCTTTGAGTTATATGGCTGAAAACTTGTAGATAGATGTACCCTGTATGTGCTTAGTTCGAATATGAAGTCATTTGGTTGTGATTCTATGCAAGTTTCACTTATTCAATTTTCTGTAAGCATTTGCAAAGGATCAGTTCCCCAGGTATCGCTAAACAGGGTATCAGCAGCTTCTGCATGATTAAAAAAGTCCAATAAGACCAACCTTATTGCTCTGTCTACCCTTGAACAAGAGTTATAAGAGTTTTAAGTTAACACTTGAAGAGACGTTTTTAAAGTTAACTTTAAAAGGGGTCTCGCAACTCAAGGGCACTGATACTTTTTTGACAAATTTTCCAGAAGGTTACTTGCATAGAACAGAAATGGATCTCATATTCTAAATAATTAAACACACAAAATTACAAATACACTCGTACCTCGTTATAACAAAACGGGACATAACGAAATAATGGATATAAAGTAAGTGAAATTGCCCTTGAAATCCCCATAGAGATCCGCGTATTTAAAACCTCGTTTTAACGAAATGAAATTGTTCTGCAAATGGATAAAACAAACTAAATTCGTCTCCGAAACCAAATAATACCCGACCATTGCGCACCGCGGCGGTACATCGCTTTCCACAGGGTTCGGCACTCGTTCGTCACGGCAGTTCAACACTCTCGCATCCCTGCGTCGAATATATAGTCGAGCAACACTAATCTTTCTGTGAACTGTATGTTCTGTGAACTGTATCTTTTGTTTTATACTCTAATAAGCTCATCACCTCTACAATTATTTTTGTGTAATCATCCAGCATACGCAGGAAATTATGAATATCCATTATTATTATGCCAATTAATCGTGTATGTATATTATGTACCAATTATGCATGCTGTTCTCCTTCTTTTGTGATACCCCCCTTACCCAGTGCCTCTCACGAGGCCTGTAAGGACTTTTTAATTAATAAATAAATAAATAAATAAATAAATGGAAAGCAGATGTGGGAGATCATCACAGAACAGAAGGCAGCTCTCTGAAGGCTGTGGCATCAGGTGCTAAGTGACGTGTTGTGCACGCAGAAGATTTTTTTTTTATTTTATTCAAATTTCATCGCATGTATGGGCTGTGTAGCGGTTCCACGGGGTGCAAAGCCGTCTTCTTATTTCTATGTTTACAATTGTGCACCCCATTGGCCATATATTGCAGTAAATGGCAATAATGGATATAACGAAGTAACGGATATTACGAAGTAATTTTTCTCTCCCCTTCAACTTTGTTATAACGAGGTTCGAGTGTACAATCAAACCTCGCTATAACAAAATGAGATAGAGTAACGAAATAATAATTAAAACAAATTAACTGAATTTCCCCTTGAAACCCTTATATTGATTCATATTGCAATGCATGTAATAATGAATATAATGAAGTAATGGATGTAACAAATTAATCTTAGCTCCCCATTAAAATTAGTCATATTTTAACAAGACTTCACAGTAGCTACATGTTTTCAGTACTATAACATGAGTAATAACGATTTGAAAACTGTTTGGTCTAAGTCCCAACTCCTGCCTCAAAGCCTAAAATTGTAGACGTCTGTCTTACCCCCGTATTCCGAAATGCAACTTCGCTTCAAGTCCGTGCTTGACTTGAATTAAGTGACGCCTATTGTGAACATGCCCTGGACGTTCTTTGCGTTTGCTTCGGCGTGTTCACAATAGGCGTCACTTAATTCAAGTCAAGCACGGACTTGAAGCGAAGTTGCATTTCTGAATACGGGGGTTAGTCCTTTTGCTGGTGTGTCCCAAATGTTGATCTGGAATGTGTTGCTGTCCCTGTCCTCCCCTTTGGGTGTGCAGTTGCAGGAGATGTGGGCGGAAGGCAAGCTGTCTGCACGGACGATGTGTTGGGCACAGGGCATGGCTGGCTGGCAGCCCCTGGTGCGCGTGGCGCAGCTCCGCTGGGGCCTGCTTGCCACAGGGCAGGCCCTGCTCAACGATGGCGAGCTTGCGGCAACCGTGCTCTCAGTCCTCTCGGCCATCTGCTCCTTTTACCCATCACGCGACTCGGACGGTGCCGTGGTGCGACCCATCCCCCGTGCCAAGCGGCTCCTTTCCGAGCGCTCCAGCCTGGTCCACGTTGTGCAGGTGAGGTGGCTGCAAGCATGTGGAGCGTGTGTTTATGTGTATGCATGAATGCGCGACTACAAGAGCTCACTACTCCGAATGCATATGGGGTGAGAGCTCCACTGAAAAACTTAATCTTGTGCATACTGCCAGGAAGTCACATTTGTATTCAGCCTAAAAAAAAAATTAAAATACGGGGAACAGAACACAAGGAAGGGATAAACAACGTCCAGTTTACTGCGTCTTGTGTCCCTTATGTCCTGTTCACTGTGTTGTTTTTTCCGCTCAAGTCGTGAACCAACCAGCCCAAATGTGAACCCAACCTACAAATATGAACTTCAGCAGTTCATATTTGTAGTTTGTACTGTATGTATAGAAGTACAAACAATGATGTTCGCATTTACAAGCCAGAGGCCCAAATTGCATGGAAATTCAGTTCCTTGGCAGAACCCTCATTCTGTAATCTTTTGGGGTTGATTGTGCAGCCTTTGTCAAAAGTTGTTAGGCCATAACTTGCACAAGTGCATTGCTTGCACAAGTAGCATTGCACAAACTGGACGCCACTGTGCAACACATATTAGACCCTTGCTCATTTTTCTTCCTAAATAATTGGGTGTGCAGTATGCTTGTACTTTGTTTAGTGCCTCATAATCAGATTGCTGGTTTTGGCATGTAAGACCCCAGAATATAATGAATTTAACTAATCAATTAACACTTCTGAATCTGCATTACAGGTCCTGTTGACCTTCGACCCCGTCCTAGTGGAGAAGGTGGCTCAGCTACTGCTGCAGGTCATGGAGGAGAACCCAGCAGTGCAGCAGCTTTATGCCACAGGCTTCTTCTACTTTGTGCTCCTCTACACTGGCTCTAACCTGCTGACAATCGGTGAACTGCTACACCGTGCCCACACATGCCAAGCGCACCGCTTCGATGAAGTACGTAGCAGTCTCATGCACCCCCATTAACATGGTCATGTCCTTCGTCAAAATTTGTGTAAGCCATATTGAAATGAAGTGTTGGCTATTACTTTTGTAGCACGAGGCTCTTTGATGGTCTGCGATACAATACTGAATGTTATGCTGAAGAAGGAGCCTGGTTTATTTGGCTCTTACGGCTAAACTGCTGGCTCACTTGCACTCAGGTCTCTTGCAAAGATAGCGTTTCACAATGTGATGCTGTGCTTCGGTGCAGTGCTTGCCTGCTCTGTCATAACACAATGACCTACTTAAATGCCTCTGGCAACATTGGATGACGGAAAAACGTAGAGACAGACGAACAAACTTGTAACAGTATTTAAGTGTCAAAAAAATTTCATTGTTAGAACCGATAATTGTTATAACCAGTGAAATCGATGAACGTGTGTGTAAAGTGTGCATTAGTATCATTATTAGTGAATTTTTATATCTTGATGTATGCCGTGTTATGTTTTTCTTTTGTCTAGTTTTTTGATTGCCTTCTTTCAGCATGTTTTGCCTATCAGCTGTGTATGTATTCCATTCTTCGAGTAAGCAAGTTTAGTAAGTGCTTGTCCTCTCTCAGGCTCTGTTCTGTCTTTGTCTTAATTAAATAGCATGAAGATAAATACCGGAATGCACATGGTTTGATGCAGCTTTTGTTTGACATTACGAGTGCAGTGTTTTTCTGATTGACTAGCTGAAGCATTGCCACGTGCTACCTTCTTGCAGGGTAGCTCACTGACTCAGCGCAGTATTCTAGGCCCTCTGCTACCAGAAGCTATGGTGTGCTACCTCGAGAACCATGGAGCGGCCAAGTTTGCCGAGATCTTCCTGGGCGAGTTTGACACGCCTGAGGCCATCTGGAATGCGGAGATGAGGTAAGGCTGCAGAAATGGCAGCCCACTGTAAAAGGCAACCCACTTTACACCTACTTCTTGCTTATCGTACATGCAAGTGCTGACTCGCATCACTTTATTTGCTGTAACATGCGTATGCGTACTCATAATTATGACTCTGATGGTCAGTTATGTGGCAAATAGCTTTCTTCATTTTTTATTGTTGTGTGGAGCCCTGTGGCGATCGTTATGCTTTTTTTTTTGCTTTGACAATTCATTCTTATAAATTAATAAAACACACTGGCTATGGTGCTTTATGGCAGTCTACAGTTAAACACACTGGGCAACATATGGGTAACAAAGGCCACCCGCAACGTCAACCTCCATGCAAACTCTCTCTGAACATGTCTACACAACAGGTGATGAGGTTTTTTCTTTTGTTACGGCTAGGGTGGTAACCACATGCAGATGCTGGTTAGGATGAAATTACCGTATTTATTCGATTATAAGGCGGTCACGATTATAAGGCGTGGGTGCCAGTTGGAGGACCCAAGAAAAAAAAACTTAAGTATGCACACTACAGTAGGGTTTCCACTTGGGCTTGTTGGTTTTCCATTAAGAACGTGTAGCATTGCGCGCAGAAAACGTGGACAAAAGAAGGAACACAGTTTACACGGTATTTTAACCATGTTCCTTCTTTTTTGTCCATGTTTCTTGCGCGCAATGCTTCATATTCTTTATGCACACTAATATAAGGTGATATAGAGTAGCTGACAGATTATTCAGACTCGGCAGGGATTACCTGAAATAGTGAATTACTAACACAGCCAAAACACAAAATAGCGACCATGAAATATGGGGGAAAGGTGCTCCAACATGTGGAGTGTGGGTTATATGTGAATTTTTGCCTTTTGGTGTTGCTTCACGGCAGCGCAAATATCGCCTTATAGTGTGGCTTCACGGCATCGCGGCATGCGCTGCCATCAAGTCACACTATAAAGCGAAAGTCGCGCTGCCGTGAAGCCACACTATACAGCAAAATTTGCACTGCTGTGAAGCCACACTTAAAGGCAAAATTTGTGTATAAGGCAGGGGGTGACTTTGAGGGTTAAGATTCTTGCAAAAAGTCTCGCCTTATATTCGAATAAATACGGTGGCCTACCGTTTAACCCGCTTAGACCGCTACAGCCTTGTGAGGCCGTGATAAACAGTCTTAGCGCAGCAGGAGCCAGTCGAATGTACCATTAGTATTTGCCTTTGGTAAAACGGGATGCAGTCAAATGTACCATTAGAATTTGCTTTTGGTGTCCTTTTGCAACTGGCCCGCATTGTCTGCGCTCGCTGCAGGCGCTTCATGATGGGCAAGATTGCGAGCCACATCGGGGACTTCACACCGCGACTCAAGTCCAACACGCGCGCCCAATATGACTACTGCCCAATCCCACCCGTGCGCTATCCGCAGCTGCAGAATGAGCTCTTCTGCAACATCTTCTACCTGCGGCACCTTTGCGACATCCAGCGCTTCCCAGACTGGCCCATCAAGGACCCTGTGAGTTGAAATCAAGAGTGCTGCTTGTAATACTGCTTTGAAGAAGGAATGGCCAAATGTAGGATACCCGGGAATATCATTCGGAGGTCTGCTTCCAAGCATGCAAACTTGAATTTCATTAGAATGTTGAGGTGGGCTAGTTGGCTGAAATTCATCATGAATACTGGAAGGTGCAGGCAGCAGACAAGAACTCAAAAACAGCCAGTGTTGCAAGTTACGCACCTGTCCTGTACTTCTCTAATGCACTTAAAACTATTCATGGTAAATTTCACGGCAGTAGCTTTAATGGAGTGCAGATGGCATAATGTCAGATTGCAGTTTTGCAGCAGTAGCTCTTAAGGGGGGACGCGGCTTTCGCATCGCGAAAAATGATTAAAAAATCGATTTTTTGAAAATCACATTTTCAGTTTCTGTAACTCTTATTCTATGTGATTCCGAAATATTATCACTGAAAACCAAGTAGAAGTGCTCTAAAAAAATTGTTGTATCAGCCACAATATCTCCGGAACGGCGCAGCTGAGCGCCGCCATTGGTCTCGTTGGAAAGCTCATTTCTCCGCCTTATAATTTGCCACTTCAACTATCTCCCCTGTACAGAAACAAGCACACAAAAAGCAAATGATTGAAGGTCGTGCCGGAGCCACAGATTGGCCGCGCTCGCCACGTGACTCCAGCGCGGTTTGCCATTGGTCTGGTGCTCGCTCCGCAATGGCGTCGTCTGCACCGCTTGTTGCGGTCTCCTCGCGAGCTCTGGACAGTTTCCGTAATCTCGACGAGTGTTAAAACGGGTGCTACGCGGACATCGCAGTAGCGTGGCCGATCCCGCTTTTTGTGGACGTCTCATACCCGCGGCTAAGCATTCTGAGCATCAGCGACGCTGACTTCGCGACCAAGCTTCAGGCACGGAATCCTCGGACACGCGGCTAACTCTTTTGCGCGTAGGCGTCTCCGACTCGGCGATCAAGCACATTGCACGCGGACTTCTCGGATCCTTGCCTAAGCATTTCGTACATCGGCGCCTCCGACTGTGCGACTAAGCACATCGAGCGTCGACTCCTGGAGCCTACAGCTATGCAATCCACGCGTCGGCACATCGCTCATCGAGTGTCAACTCCTCGGACCCGTGGCTAGGCACTTCGCGCGTCGCTACCATGAGCGTCGACACCTCAAGCCCACGGCTAGGCATTTCGCGCGTCAGGACCTCGGACTGCGCGACTAAGCTAATCGAGCGTCGACTCCTCGAGCCTGCGGCTAAGCATTTCGCGCGTCGGCACATCGCTCATCGTGTGTCGACTCCTCAGACCCGCGGCTAGGCACTTTGCGTGTCGGCACTTCGCACGTCGGCACTTCGCACGTCGGCACTTCGCACGTCGGCACTTCGCACGTCGGCACTTCGCACGTCGGCACTTCGCACGTTGGCATTTTGCACGTCGGCACTTCGCACGTCGGCATTTCGCACGTCGGCATTTCGCACGTCGGCATTTCGCACGTCGGCATTTCGCACGTCGGCACTTCGCACGTCGGCACCTCAAGCGTCGACTCCTCGAGCCCGCGGCTAGGCATTTCGCGGGTCGGCACATCGCTCATCGAGTGTTGACAATGCAAACGTCTATTCCTCAGACCTGTGGCTAGGCATTTCGCGTGTCAGCACCTCGGACTGCGCGATTGAGCTCACCGAGCGTCTATTCTTTGGACCTGCGACCAGGCATTTAGCGCGTCCGCACCTCGGACTGCGCGACTAAGCTCATCGAGCGTCTATTCCTCGGACCCACGACTTAGCACATCGCGCGCCGACTCTATTATCGTAATGCCACGATATCTCGTAACAATACCTATCATACCACCCCTTCATAAAGAGAACCTCATCATGAGTTCTGTTCACTAGGCCACTTGGGCTGGCACAGACACCTGGCTGCAGAAGTGAGGCATCATACAAAAGTACGGGCTGGAAAGCACTGAGCAGCTGCATTGCTGCCTATCTATCAGTGGCTGCGCTAACCTCCGTAGCCATTGTCAATGGAAGATTATTCAGAACGCTGCTGAGAGCCTTCATTCAGTAACATGGTCGATTCTACCAAAAGAAAACAATGCCTCAATGACTGCACTAGTCTGCAGGTACAATGCTAGAACTACTGTATATTTATGCCCACATAGTTCTGCACCTCACTTGGTTTGAAACCCAGGCACCATGCTCTTTGTAGAGCAGCAGTAAAGAATGCCATACAAACATGAAAAAGGCAGAACGAAGGCGCAGCAGACCAGAGGCCACATGTCCAAGAAGCCCCACATCACAAAACACATCAAAGATTTCAAATTTGGTGCGTTTTAAAGAACTGAAGAGAAGGTGAAATTTTGAGAGCCGTTTTCTCAAAACTGTTTTTTCGCCTTTCTGCTCAGTTTCTGGAGCCGATTTCTTCGTTATCGTTTAGCCTATTTTGATTGTGTTTTTTTTTTTTTGTCACATTCCTTGGACTACAGTGCAGGTCGAGACAGTCTCAAATTTTTATCTTGACTTTTTATAAATTTATGGTGTGGCTGTTCGTTCACCCCAAAAGTGTGCTTGGTGCGAAGGTAACTTGAAAAATGACTATCTAAAAAAATTTGTGTTGCGAAAAAAAAAAAGTAAGACTATCACGATCTTCAGCACGCATTGAGCTATGCAGTAAATACTCAACGAGCCTTCCATCATGTTTTTTAAGCTCCCCAGGCCCTCCAGAAAGTTCAAGAGAAAAAAATTCTGCTCAATAAAATGTTCTCAAGGTATCACTCTGAAACTTTATGGAAGTATCAGGGATACATTCTAAACATTTCTGCCAATTTTCATCAAAATCCATGAACAAATCAGGAAGTTGATTTTCAAAGCCACGTCCCCCCTTAAATAGGCGTTAAAAGAACAACACTTGCTTTAATTTAGTCTGGTGAGTTTGAAGTTTGAAGTTTATTATTATTAGCAAAGTAGCGATACATAAAATGACCAGGCATTGAGTTATGACCAATATGAGTTATTCTTTTAAAAACTTGATTTTCACTTCTTTTGGGGAAAAATGTTGTTTACTAGCAGAGAAAACAAAGGAACATTTCCTTCCTTGAAGTTTATGCCTAAACAACAGTGTCATTACATTTAGATCTGTTGTTTGTGATGTCGTAGATTTCTGAGGTATGTTCGGATCAGATGCTTTCCAAATTTTATGACATCCTAAGAAGTTAGCCGAGGAACTTTGAGCCTGTCTTTTGTCTTTGCATCTTTTCTGTCTCACCCGCCGTGGTTGCTTAGTGGCTATGGGTGTTGGACTGCTAAGCACGAGGCCGTGGGATCGAATACCGGCCACGGCGGCCGCATTTCTATAAGGGCGAGATGCGAAAACACTCGTGTACTTAGATTTAGGTGCACGTTAAAGAACCCCAGGTGGTCCAAATTATTTCCGGTGTCCCCCACTACGGCGTGCCTCATAATCAGATCGTGGTTTTCGCACGTAAAACCCCATAATTTAATCTTTTCTGTCTTGACACTTATGAAGAGGTTGCTCATGATGAGACTGACATACCCGGTATTTCGGAAGTGTCATTTACTAATCCCGCCCAACGTAACATTGCAATTTATTGTCTCCTTAACCGTTACTATTTCTAGCTTTCATGTCACCTGTCCTTGCTATAGAACAAGTCTCCATAAAACTTGACATGTCCTTCACTCCCTGCACGACCAAATACCCCTAGATTTAATCTCGTTGCCTACCGACTTCCTGTCAAAATTTGTAACTTAAAAATTAAATTCTGGAGTTTTGCATGCCAAAACCACAATCTGAATATGAGGCACGCCATTGTGGGTGACTGCTGCTCAAGTTTGGCCACCTGGAATTTTTTTACGTGCACCTAAATCTAATTACGCGAGTGTTTTTGCATTTTGCACCCATCGAAAGGCAGCCGCCGTGACTAGGACTGCACCTGTGACCTTAAGCTTAGCAGCACAACGCTATAGCCACTAAGCTATCGCAGCAAGTAATATCTCAAACTGAACTTACGACACAGTGGGCAGATGTTTGAAGTGCTGGGGGAAGCTCTCAAAGCTTCAGGTAACACTCGCATTACCTTGACGTGTTTTAAATTTGAAACCTACAAGTCCAGAATTATTTTTGGATTTCCAGGGGTTCGACTTGTGTGACTGCACTTATGAAGGTCTGCGACGTGGCTTGTATTATGCAGGTAGCGCTACTGCGAGATGTGCTCGAGCGATGGCGACAGGAGCTGGACCGCAAACCGCCACCACTTTCCATGGAGGAGGCCTGTGCAACCTTGGGGGTCACACAGGAGCAAAAGTCAGCAGTTGCCATTACTATCTACTTTCAATCAGTAACACTTTAATTCATGGTTCACAGAATAGGAAAAAAAGTGTCTGAATTAGCCAAATGTTGAATTATTGAGGGAACAGAGCCAGTGTTTATTGCAGCAACAAGACCTTGCCGAGTAATTGTATCTTTTGCCCTCGTTCGCATATTGCTTGAAATCCGTGCATGAACTGCAGTTTTTCTTGTTTTGTGCAAGTTATCCAGCACTTGTAAGCTTTCGAAAGAAACTGCATGCAACTGCTCCAGATTGGCGAGGGCCTTGTAGCCTTTTTCTTTCGCAAGGCAGCTGTAAATGCCTGCATACCTACACAGATTTCTAAATTAATATATAGCTACTATAAATTGTAAAAGCACTCTTATAATACAGACCCAAATGTAATTCGCTGATGTTTGGGGACCGTAAAAATAGGAAAAAGAGAGTTTTAATTGGCATATAGGACTAGATGGTTATGCGCGGCGAGGTGTTATGCGTGGCGGTAAACGCAAGAATACAGGCTTTAAAGACACAAATAGGCTTGAAGCGTTCCGGTGTTGTTGTCATTCATCATTCACATACGATTTCAACTGATGGCTGTGGTGATGCGGCCTCCGCCGCTTCGTTTCGGTTGGACGTTAGCGCCGTTCTTGCTCTTTTGCGTCACACATTTGCGGCGCTCCTCGCTCAGAGAGCTCCGAAAGTAGTCGGAATTAACCGATGTGCGACCAAATAAGTATGAATTAACGAGAGTTTGATTGCATTGAATAATGCATACACCCGCCGGCAGCACACACCTTGTTGAGAAGCTTGCTCTCTGCCGCCCTTGTCAGCGAGATTTTCCCGCAGAAGCCACATTATAACCGGTATTTCGTCTCACGTGGCTGCACTGTAAGCGGTATGCGTATACATGGAGTTCTATGTGAGGGTAAACGGGAGTCGGAAAAGGCCGTGTTGTATCCAGTTCTGCACTATAAGCGGTTACGTTATAAGTGGTCTATACTGTAATACGAGGCATACATTTGACATGCTAGAATCTGAAAAAAAAATGTTGTATTATTTACGGGCTTTAAAAAGTTTGCTTTGTTCTGCAGTAACAAGTCATGTGCGTCAGCTCATTCCACTGATAACTGCTCGCTTAGGGCACTCTTTCTTGTCATTTCGCAGCAAAGCTGTGAGCCTCTTCTAGTTGGTTGGGATTTTTTGTTGGCTCGGTGCTCACCCAAAAACAGTACTGCCATCTAGTGGCCGCGGCCACTCAGACAGATCTTATACCCCTGACACACGGGCAAAAGTAAAGTCCTTTGCAGGAAAGCCCTTTTGTTACTCCGAAGGACCCTTTGCAGAAAGGAGTTGCGGCGATGATGAAACGGCATCGCACTAACTTCTTTAGATGGCTCTTCAGATAAACGCGGAAAAAAAAGCGTTGTTTGTTAAAGCAGCAAGAGAGAAAACATTTACAAAAAGCTGCGCATGTAGGTTACATTCAGTGATTGCAGAACCTAAAAACATTTTCCCCCATTTTGATGATAATGCGCACATTCGGAATTCAGCATGGCTGCGCTAACGATGTGGTGCGAGTGTTTGAGAGTATAGCTAGAGTAAATCTTCACTGTTCGACAAATCGCGTTACCACTAAAAATTTAAACATTTTCCAAGGTAAGAAAAAAACACTTACGGGACACCGTAGTAATGTAACAGGTTTTCTTCTATTGATGAGTTGTGCACGTTGTATGCGAGAGTACACCTTTCCGCTCGAACAGTAGATGCTCGATCTTCTTTCCCCCAAACGAACTTTGCCGGGAGGGAGATGCTCCTTTGTCGTGTGTCACTGCGCTTAACGCCTTTCCAGTAGATGACCCCTTACCTAAAGGACTTTAGAGTGCCTGTGTGTCAGGGGTATCAAACAGTAGCTGGAAAAGGGCTTTGCCTTCTAGTTTCCGCGTAACAAAATTACGCTTTCTCATATATTCGAATTACATTCCAAAGCTATAATGTCTGCAGCTTGTGTTCAAGTCGTACTTGAGTAATTACCTGACGCAATTTACTTTCAAAAATTCAGCTAGTTCAATAAGGCACTTGTGCTTGGCAGAGGGCCTAGAAGAATAAGGATGTATGCTGCACTTCCGCCCACGTGCATGCACGCATGACGTACATGTTCACACAATGTATCTGTCTTTGATCTGTGGGCGCTCTGCCCGTTGCATCTGTCGCACAGCATGTGCTGTGACCATAATCTACATTATGGCAAACACTGTCCAAATAAAAGTATTACATTAGCAGTTGGTGGTTGTCTAACGTCGCTTGTGGTGGTACTTGTCTAATGTCGGTTGTGCTTGTCTAACATTGGCAACAGCTTCGCTATACATACAATTTCATAGGGTGGAATGAAGGCTAGAATGGAGGCAGACTTTTTATAGTTTCCATTTGTTTTGCGGTCGAGTTGCAGAGAATATTATCGCAGACTTTTGCATATTTTGAAAAAAAGAAATTGTGCAGACATCTTGCTCAATGTTTTTATTGGAATCAAGGGATGATAAACCACACAATTAATAGGTATTTCATGAGAACATTGCGTGCAAAAAATTGTCTGAATACAAAAATTTGGGAAATTTCACGAGCTTTTCCAGAAAAAAACCTGGGAGTTAAAGCATTAAGCACCTGTGTGAATGTGGGTGTGGACCAGGTTTCTTAATCTTTTACTCGTTGGTTGGGCAGGTCAGATGACTCAGTTATTCGGCGTGCCTACTTTCGACTTGCTCAAAAGTATCACCCTGACAAGAATCCAGAAGGAAGGGTAAGCATTAGATTTTCTCACTTTGCTCGCTTTTTTGCATGGCAGTTTTTCGAAAATACGACTGCTGCTACTTTATAAAGTTTGCATTGTGTACTGATGTTTTCTGGTTAGAAAACAAGGTAACATAACTCGTGCTCATGCATCATGCTTCAGTTTCATTTGCAAGGTCATAAATTTGTCAAGCTGTAAACCATATTCACAAACTGCTAACTACACTCATTATTGTATCATAACCGTAAAGAGCATTAGTGTTAATGATCCTTTTCTACTGCCAGCTTTCACATGTGTCACCTTAATTTTATTTAATTCTCTCTTCACATGTATTTTTAACTTGACAGCATTTTGGGTTGTTAATTTCCTGTGACTGCTTTAACACTCTTTTTGACACACTTGCTGATGCTTTTGCTAAGCATACAGTACCAAAAATGAGGCTTAAAAAAAAGTGTAAAGCTCTGCAGTGGTAACATAGACTGTGGTAGCTGTGGGTTCTTAGTGTCTCACAGGAGACCAACCATCGCGGGTTCGAGCTTAGCGAGCCACAGGGCCGCGTCAGCCATCGCCTCCAGCACCGCTGCGCGCGATCTCAGGCTGCAAGGGGCTACCGAGCGACGCACGCAAAAAACACAGTAGTGCCCCGAGTTAACGGAAACCGTTTATTGAATCCGTCGGCACCAGCACTGCACAAACGCCCGCGCGGTGGGGAACCAAAGGGGTCCTGCACCAGGGCAAAAATACAGAAACAGGCGCCTATAACACGTCGCTGCGAGAGTACAGGCTCAAGCTGGGACACGCCGCCAGGAAAAGTCCCGGCGGCCATGCTGCTTGCTCTGGCGATTAACCAATAGGTCAACTCGCGAGAGCTCGGGCAATGTCCTTCAGCTTGGGCTTTCGGCGAGTGCGGCTTGGCGTGGTACGACCTCACGTGAGCACTAGGCACCGCTCGTCAGCTTAGCGTCAGGAAAGGATCAGCACAAAGTACGCGCTCCCCGAACGGGCAAAGGCACCGTGCGCGAGCTCAAGTCCTAGTCACAAAAGTATCGGCGGACGAGAGGAAAGCATGTACGTACCCTGCGCTGGTCCCGGAGATAAAAGAGCCCCGCTCAGTAACTAGTAGCCGACGCGCGGCCGCGTGGCGACGTCAGCGCCCCGCCCTCACCGCAAACCACTGCCTGTGGAGCGCGACCGCTGGAACCGATTGGGAGCGGACGGGGTTGGCGAGGGACGGCAGAACAGGTGAAGCCCACGCAATGACGCCGGTGCCTCCCTCAATCCCCACACAGCTCACACCTTGCACAAAAAGCAATTGTGTGCCGACCCCCAAAAGGAAAGGGTAAGCATAGCAATATCAGAAGATTGGTAATGTATCAGAAAGCAGTTTGGTGCATTGGAAGTGCCTTGCAACTAAAATGGCGGTTGTGTATTGTTACAAGAAAGGTACCTTATACCGCGCGACAACATTGCACCATAGTTAACTGTTGCCTTTCCAAGTAACTTGAAGATTTCGACTGTCCTTTTTAAGTTTGTGCACTAAACACTTGCCTTTTTGATTGAGTGTAGCACTGACAGGAGTGAACTTGTGCTGCACTTAGTGTTAACGCAGCTAGTCACATGACACTCTTTTTATTGAAGGGCATAAACAGTTATGCTTCCTTGAATGAAATGAAGACCTTTTATTCTCATCAGCGTGCAAAAAAAGTCAATATTGTGCTCCAGTTCAGTGTAACGCTATCCTTAGATGTGGAGTTTCTACCTTCAGAGGGAGCCACAGATTATGCACATTTGACATATCTTTAGTGTATTGCTACTTGGCGTCTACGCACCTCTCCTACATTATGTCTGCACACCTCTCCTACCTAACCTGACAACGGGCGAGACACTAAGCTGAAAGCATGTCAGAAATGTGTCTTGTGAATGGCAAATCAGTTTTGTTGAAAATCCCGGTGGTGGAAGTTTTATTAAAGGGACCCTGAAACGATTTTGTACAAACGTACTGAGTCATTAGAGTAGGTCCTTCTGATCATTAATTGACGCATCTAAGCGCTCCGTTTAAAGTGTGTAATTTATTATAAAGTTTTCAAAAGGTACATCGCTACTTATCGCAGCATGCCTATCGGCTGAGTTTTGGTACCAATTGACACGATTTGACCATATCACGTCAGTAGGGCAGCTAATCAGGCGCGTCATCGATAATTTTTCCAACATTATGGTGAACAAATATTGTTCGTAAGCGTTTAGATGTTAGTTAATTTGTTTCGATAAAAAGAAAGTAACAGAAGGAGAATGCACAAGGACATGTATCACTACACTAAAAGCACTTCTGGCCCACGGCAAGTGTCGTCTGCTTGTGTTAAAACATGCTCCGTGTTGACAAGAGCTGCGCGGTCAGTGTTGGTCTTGTTCTTTCCTTTCGCGAGCACCATGGTTTGCCCTTGTTGCGTTGTGGGCTGCAAATGTAGCGATCGGCGACATGTCAAGCTGCGACATCGTGCCCCGCTGCAATACAGCAGACGAGCGGAGTGGCTGCAGTGCATCGGACTGTCGGTATCCAAACGACGCCAGCATCTACGCATTTGCAGCCATCACTTCACGTCGAAGGATTGCCACAATAGAGTTTAGCGTGTCCGGTATTCAAGTAAACACAAGCGTAAGTTTACTGGCTGTTTTACCGCGTTTTACGTGATCAACAGAGGCGCACACGTGAACTGCTTGCACGGTGCACCCACCTGGCGGCACAAAGCTCAACCAAACACACAGCTAATATAGCAGTAACCAAGTTTTTTCTACTTTGCTGCTGGCTCAAATTTTTGGCAGGAGCGTAATCTTGAACACGTTGTCTTTTTGTATGTTTAAAATGTTTTAAACTTGGTTACAGGAATATTAGCTCTGTATTTGGCTGGTTAAGCTCTGCATGCCGATCAGGCCGCTCACGTACGTCTACGAAGCTCCTTCATCACAGCGGTATGGAGGGGCTTTAGTTTATGCCTCTGCCTATCCGTCAAAATTCCCAGCTCGCCTGTGGTTACCGGAATACAGGACACGCTCGGTGCTGTGGCAGAACGCTCGCAGCGCACGCTGCTTGATCGCTCTTGCTGGAGATTGACGGCCGGGCGGTTAGCAGAGATGTTGGAGAGCCTTTGCGCGCTGGCTCGAAGACAATCGAAAGTAGATGACAACACGTCACGACATGACGTAGAGCGAGCGAAGGCGGAGCTTAGCCCCGATCACTCGGCAAACGAGTTGAGGAGGAAATACATGGCTAGGGAGGAGGGTAACTTGTAATCGTCCGTAGCTCTCTTAATATAAGACGCTTCAATTAAATTGTGAGGCGAATGTTTTACTGTAGCTGTACCCTACACGTCTACAAAATTTGGCCGAACCGTTTCAGGGACCCTTTAAAGGGACCTTTGTCATATGCGTACATGGTCCCAGGTTCGACACCCAGACAAGGACAAACTTTTTCAACTGCAACGCATTCTTTCCAAGGCATATACGTGGGAAAGTTTCCTCTGTAGCTTTGGGATACCTTCAGGTGGACGACAATTTTTCCCTTTCATGTGTTTTATGTAGTTGGCAATCTCATGTTACTACTCATATTTAAACACATTATGGTCTCACCTTTTTCTATTGCTGATCACATATTTGAGCGGCACTTCTTTTCAAAATCTATGTGTTATCATCTTTATATTCTCGAGCACTGATGTACTTTGTACCTAGGATCTCCATTCATGTTTTTCATTTTATGTCAAGCTCCGTTGTACTGAGCGCTGAGTGACGCATGCTTCATTTGGATGGGACCCACAGGAGCAGTTTGAGAAGGTCAACAAGGCGTACGAGCTGCTGTCCGACAAGACTCAACGCTGCTTTGATGGGCCCGACCCCATCAACCTTCAGCTGCTGCTCAAGACGCAGGCCATTCTCTTCAGCCGACATGCTAAAGGTCTGGCAAGATGGCTTCTTAAAAGGCATTGGGCATATTGCCTACACCAGAGGTGGCCAAACATATATCCCATGAGCCTCAAGGAAGGACTATTTCATTGAAGAGCCATACCAAGCATCGGAATTACATATTTTGCCACTGTTGACTTTATTTCCAGTGTCTTTTGACAGTTCCTCATTTTTACCAAGAAACCATGACTGACGGAAGTATAAAAACATGGCTAATAACAAGATCTCATGAAGCATGTTTCTCTAGCTCAGCAACAAATGTGACACAGTATATAGTGCACATAATTAAAAAAAGAGCCTCGTGATACGATAGTACCTGCTCAAGTGGTCCTTACAGCCTGTCTGATTGGCTGTTGAGCCACATTTTGGCCATCAATGTCCTACACATTCAGCTGTCTCCTGGAACGATTTTACCTAATGTAAGAGAAACTGCAAAGTAAATGGAGCAAGGACTAGACCATCTCTAGACTTTTTAGACAAAATTTTACCTCCGAGTTAAATCGTTTCAGCATGCAGTACCTACGTGTAGTTTAATGGATTGAACAGATTAGAATTTTTGAAATTTGTGGCGGCTAACAAGTCATAGTAGCCACCCACTACTCAGTGTGTTAGCAAGCTTCAAATAAACATTGTCTGGCCTGACGTGATGCATGGCAATTGCATTCGATGTAACTTAATTCGTAATAACAGTTTCGTAAATTACCATCCAGAAATGCTGCCATGCTACTACAGTCGATCCCACCTATAACAATATTCAAGTGCCAAGGAAATTCCATTGCTATAAGCAATAATTGTTATAACCGGGTTTCACAAAAAATAAATGCAAAAAAATGAGGGGTATGACATTAAACATTTTAATTAAATAGAAAGAAGTACAGTCAAACCCACTCATGAAATTGCCATTTTTAACAATACTTGGATTTAACAATGAGCAGCGTCGGCACCATGACCTTTTGTGGGTGTCCTATGGGAAAATAAACCTGCCTACTATAATGTTCCCATGCCGCATTATTGGTTATAACAATTGAATTTGGTTACTGGGTGTCTGTGATGAAAGGAAAAAGAAAGCGAAACCTCGCAAAAGAAAAGCGTGAGCTGCCTCACCCGTATTGTGTGCTGTGCACGCCGCCTGGCACGCCTTGGCCGCATCGCGAGCCTTGTGTGTATCTCTCCTGTCTGGAGAGAGATGCATGTGAAAGGAAGGGAGATGCATGTGAGGCTTGATCTGGCGAAGGCATGCCAGATAGCGTGCGCGACACTTCATGTGTGTGCGGCTAAGGTGCGGTGCAGCAGCTCTTTCTGAGAATTTCGCAATCTTATTAGGCGCAAGCGTGCATTCCCGTCTGTGAAATCGGCGAGATTAAGTCTGAAGCCGCCGAGCTGGGAGAGGGAAGTGAGTACCAGAGGAGGAGGGTGCCTGGAGGTGGAGAGTAGGAGTGTGCGGCGGAGCGGGGGAGGGGGAAGGAGGCAGAGCGTCGCGGAGTAGGAGGGTAGGCGGAGGCGTGCTCGGTTCACCTCTTCTGGCAGTTGCTACAGACTCTGTGTGCACTATGGATGTACCGTGTTCGTCTGGCAACCGAGAGGCTGAGCGCCAAGCAAGAAGGACAGAGCAGCAGCGCAAGTGGCAGCAGGCCGAGCGTGAGTCGACCGACCCCGAAGTCGTCGGCAAGTGCTGAGCACAAGCTGAACAAGATCAGCAAAGGCGTGGGCTAGGCGTGCCCAGGAGACTCCCGAAGAATTTGCTAGGTGACTTCTGACAATGCAGGCGTGTCAGGCAAGACAACATAGCTTAGAAACTCCCGAACAGTACCCATATGCTTGCCGGTAACCCGTGTTCACGCAGTGAAACGTCACTATAATATTTTTCCTTTCGGCACAGACACCCAGTAGCCGGATTTAATTGTTGTAACCAATAATGTAGCATGGGAATATTATAGTAAGCAGTTTATTTTACCATAGAACACACGTAAAAATGGACGGTGCTGTGACTTCTCTTTGTTATATCCGATATATTGTTAAAAACAGTAGCATTATAAGGGGGCTCATCTGTATACTACTTGCCAGACTACTGTACCACCTAATAAAAGCTCAACAGTACACACACACACACTGTTAATACCTATAGGAGCACAGCTTACAAAAAGTGGTTGTGTGTATGTATGTGTTATATGCTGTTCTGAATAGAGGGTAGTTATTGATTGTGCTTGAGCGCGAAGATGGCGCTCAAGTTGTGTACTCCTGTCCGCGAGTTCTGTCTCTGCTGTGTTCTTCCTGAACATGACCCTCATCTAAATTAAGTACACAGTCGCCTTTCTTATCACTTCTTATAAAATGGTGGCTGTGTGACTATGCACTATGCTTTGCTACTGTCATCATTGACTATGTGACAGTTCACTATAATGGCTCCCCAGCCCATACCTTTCTTTTACATGTAAAAGGGCTTGTAAAATGATACAGAAGGACAGAAGGTGAAAAGTATGGGAGCATAGTGGTACTGGCTGTATGTAGTCTTGCAGAAGCACATACACTGCAGGGTCTTCCAACTGCTATATTCTGATTAGTCTCTATTTGTGGACCTTGTTGATCAAGGTTACTTGTCAAAGCTTTTAGTATATTTAACTCTTTCCTGGCTGTCGCAACACTTTACTGTGCTGCATCTGGTGAATTTATAAAATATGCTTCATTAAAATTGCACTAACTGTATTGAAAATGCATAAATTGGCAAGGGAAAGTCAAGATCTCTTCATTATGACCACTACTTCGTTATATGTGAGTGAAATGGACCATCGTTCTGGCACTGTTTGGTTTGTGCATTGCTTGCTTAGATAATGAAAAATGGGAGGGTAACTTGGACCCAGGTTTTGTAACAATTATTTTACCGATCAATCCTTTTGGCTTTTTTCACCGGCTTGTACGTATCATGTAGTGCTGGTTTCGCTGGATTCTGTCACCTGGGGCAATTGTTATTGGCACACCATGCCACCACATGCCGCTTAAGCTAAGATTGGACACCGAGCGTGACTCTTAATCTTATTTGTCCAATTTTCGACATCACTCACTTGATGAAGCAAAAAAAAAAAAATTAACTGACCATGTTACTTGTTTCGTTCCAAACAATCCATGTGCAGAGGGAAGCACTGTCTTTTTCTATGGCTCATGCTTGGACTGGGCTTGGCTTCACAGTGCAATGTACATTGATGCACAGAGCTGGAGCCATACAAGTATGCGGGCTATGGGCTGCTGCTGCGGCTAATGGAGTCGGAGCTGGACGACCCCCAACTGCGAAGCAAGGCCACACCCTTGCTGGGCGTAGCCATCGAGACCGCCTGGCACACGTTGAGCTGTTCGCCACTCAATGTTGAGGAACTGCGCAGGGAAGGTGGTCTCCAGGTACTGTAAGCTTCACTAGCTAGAACCTGTCAGGTCTGGACCTGTCACGGTCGCCCAATGGCTACTGCATTGCGCTGCTTAACACGAGGTCGCAGGGTCAATTTGTGGCCTGTGGCAACCGCATTTCAATAGCGGCGAAATGCAAAAACGCTCGTGTACCGTGCTTTGGGTGCATATAAAGAACCCCAGGGAGCCGAAATTATTCCAAAGCCTTCTACTACGATGTCCCTCATAACCTACTGTGCAGCTTTGGGACGTTAAATTTCGTAATTAATTTAATTTAACTTTGATAGGTCTGGATGACGTTCTACATGGCGTGTACATTCATTGGGCTGGCGTGTGCATGCTTGAGCTGTCATCAAGCTGTCTGCATACTGCACTCGTGTTGCGGTAGTGATTGAGCCGAGGTGTTGTGGGCATGTAAACCCGATGGTGGTTGGCTCTAGACCTTCTTTGTAGTACAGTCGAATGCTTGATAACGAAGTGCTTGGGGCCTCTGAAATCATTCGTTATACAGGTCATTACCTTGTAAAGGTCGTGTACCACACAGCTCGGAATAGAACTGGGACAGAATTATTTCTTTGTTGTACAGGCACTGGACTGTAACTTCATCTGTGCGCTTGCTGGGTGGAGAAGAGAATGCTCATGCTGAGGCAGTTATCGCCATACTTATTTCTCAGAGTGCGACTTAAATGTCAACTGCAACAAAATTTTCGACCATGTCATTAGCCTTTTCTGATAAGTGTATATACAGAGCAGCCTCCACGCAAAATTTAGATTTGAAATATAAGTGAATGCAGCACAAAAAGTCTGGGAAGGTGAACATCTTTGTTAGCGATACTTCAAAAAAAAAGAAAAACACTGGCTTTTTTGCTCACCAGAAATGCCAGAATGTTCAGAACCAGTGTCCACTTCTGGCATGTATATCATATCTGCTTACCACCAAGTGGCCACTTCGTCTGCTAAGGTGCTATTTAAGGGCATCAAATCAAAGACCTAGACAATTACCAGCCCTATGGCATAGCCAATATTGCTTTAATAGTCTACATCATTCACTTATACAGTGGAATCTCGATGATACGATCACGGCTAATACGAATTTCCGGATGATACGAATTTTTCCGTGGTCCCGGCCGAGCCCCATTACTTTGCAACGTGCAAGAGAACGGTCGTTACGAATCGATTTTCGACCCGCGTCAGTTGATACAAATAAACACCACCCCACCGACGGCCGCGAAAGAGAACAGCGCGCAGTCACGCACTTTCTCCCTTTCTCTTTTGGTGCGGAGGCACAGACGCGGCGCCGGACATCGCGGAGGCCGCGACTGGGTGCAAAGAGTTTGAAGCCGTGGCGCTTTTGTTGCTTTTGTGGTTTTCCTCCTTTTCGGCGGCCGCCCATCGGACGGAGTGGCTGCTGTGCTTCGGGCCGCGTTCTTTGTGTTTGCGCCATTTTGACTAGTCGCAGCGAGCTATGTCTACCGAGATACGATCTCGGCCGATTCGCGTGGCCGTACGCCCAGGTGCGGGAGCCTCCGTTGGCGCGTCTTCCATCGACTGCGTTATTGGTGCCGATGGCACAGGGCGATTGTTGGTTTCGCTGCTGGAGTCACACGATGCAAAATAGCGTGGCACGTAATCCACGGTGCAAGGTAGCGCAGCACGTTCAGTCGGGTGCTCCTCCGCTTCTCCCGCTAATCGCCGTATTTTTCTTGCCGTAGGAGGCTTGCGCTTCCGTATTCTGAAGGCGTGCTTCGTCCAAAATTTTTTCTTCAACGAGCGACGATCCATCACTAACCTGGGAGCTTTCAGTAATCCGAATTCTGCGTGTCAAGTGAAGACGTCGGCGTGGTTTACGAAGCAGACAACTGCGGTTGCCATCTTGCCCCTGCCACAGCAGCAGCCAATCGGAGGCCTGCTTTCATCAGAGGGCCCGTGTGACTACCTATTGCAGACCCGCGCTTCTTTTGTGTTTGCGCGTTTGTTACAAGATGGCGACGATGGACGAATTGAGAAGCGGTACGGCGAAACTTTGGGCTTTCGAACGATACCAAGATGGCAGCGCTCGGTAGCAGGAAATACGAGATATGCCTCCGTGAATTGCAGTGATATTGCGCGATTTAAACCTGTTTTCTCGCCCTGCGCACTGACGAATAAATCTTTTTCGGCCACTTTTAGTGCGTTTTCAGCTAAACCATTTTGATACAGTGTAGATTAGGCGTTGCAGATACCGAAACGCGTGGTTTTCAAAAATCAATTTTTCTCACGATTTTCGCAATCTGATCCCTTCATCCCCCCAAATTTAGCCAGATTTAATTGTGTTTCGATGTTACGAATTTCGGCTAATACGAATATTTTTTGTGACCCGGTGAGATTCGTATCATCGAGATTCCACTGTACTAACTTGTAGCCAACTTAAGCAAAGTTTTTTCATTGTAGTTGGCCATTTAAGTGCCGTCGGGGCAAACTCAGTGACAAACGACGTACACTATACACATATAGGGAACACGACCAACTATAACAAAATGTCAACTAGAGCATACTGATGAGCATGACTGAGCAAAAATCTATTACAAAGCTTTTCATTCAGACGGTGTTGTAAAAGGTAATGAATTTTCCTTTTTCCTTGCGTAAGTTTCTTCGGACTGCCTGGTTTTCAGGCATTTTTGTGGTTTATACTATGTCTGAAAAATTAGTCAACAATTGTGCGTTAATTCTTTGGCCGTCGCTTCACCTACACGAATGCAATTCTGCTGCCTCGGTGTACAAGCTTTAGTAGTTCTGGATGGTACAAATTTTGGACAATGCAAATATCTAATGGTACCGCATCAGTCTTGCATCTTTAAAACGACATTAAAGGAAGAAAGTTGAGCTAGATTGAAAGATTAAGCTACCATAATAATGAATTTGTCATTCATAGTGAGAACAGATATATTGTTAGCAAGAGTAAAATGAAAATTAAAAATTTGAGTGGCGCAACTTGTTTTGGACTGTGGTACCTCTCATGTGCCATCAGCACTGGCTGATTCACAGAGAGCGGCAGAGAAGGAAGTTACGGGGCAATTGCGTCAACTCATCTGTTTTGGCTCAGGCGATGCAGATTGAGGAGCAGTTGTGGGACCTTTGGTGGCAATTGTATACGCAACAGTCATGTAGGCGTTTACGGCGGCTGCATTTCGATTGGGGAGAAATGCGATTTAGGTGCACGTTAAAGAACCCCAGATGGTCCAAATTATTCTGGAGTCCCCCACTACAGCGTGTCTCATAATCAGCTTGTGGTTTTGGCACATAAAACCCCATAATTTAATTTTTAATTTTTTTTTATGTAGGCATGTAGAAAGTGACAGACTTCTAGACGAATAATCTAACAATCCAACTAGGCCTAATATTTTCCTTTAATGTTCCCGTAAGATCCTACTGCACTCGGTTCTGTCGTAAAAACAGTCTCACATGTGTGAAAGAGTTAAAACACGTGTCCCTCTATCCTCTCGCAGCTGCTGGAGCGTGCACTGTCGTGCAGTGTGGAGATGTTAAACCACAGCTCCCAGAAGGGCGCCCTGGAGGTGGAGGTGCTGATGCATACGGCACACTGCCTGGGTGTGGCAGCACAGTTCCCAGCCTGCCGGCAGGCCCTGTCCACCATGCAGGGACTGTCCAGGGACCTCTGCCGAGGCCTGTACTTTGATGTGAGTGTTGGGTTTGCTGTTTTGTCGTGCTTTGTTCAGTGCTTAAGGCCTGAAGAAACACTAAAGAGAAGAGAAATGTTTAATGATATGAAAGACATAGAGGTCGGCGACCGCTCTTCAGCCAACTACTCTGTGCTGGCAGAAAGGAGAGAGGAAAAGAGGGACAAGATGGCTAATGCTGTCATTTATCACTCTGGAGGCATCTTGGGCATCGTGTTATGCTGTTTGCCCACGAGCTCGATTTTGTTTATATTTCCAGTCACAGTGTCAGGACACTATGCAATAGGAAAACAATGTGCGTCTCGAGTTGCTTAGGCCCTACCTGGTTGAAGCACGGCAATGATTCTGCACGTCAGGACTTCCCGTCGAAGTGCCCAGCTTAAAGAAACTGCTGACCCTGGCCAAATTCGTGGCACACAAACTTAAGCTTGTGGAAGCTGTAAAAACGACAATGCACGTTTCGGGGCTGCTTGGGCCCCGCCAGCTCGGCTCGTGTCGGCGCACTCATGCTGCAACAATTTGCGCAACGCTTTGAATTACATAGATGTCAACTAAACTGACTTCCGATCATACGTTTTCTCAATTAGTACATTTTAACTCACTTTTTTTTATAACGTATGAATGAGATTCTCTGTACTAGGTGTCCAGATAATACACTAGCAGCACCAGTGTATTAATAACGTAGATGATTTTATTTTATTGTTTTTGCCGAGAGGTAGTTATATCACATGACTCTCTGAAATAGCTTGGTGTGTTATAACTAAACTACATGCTAAATCCACCAGTTTTGTTCCTGTAGCCAAAATATTTTTATCTGGGTTTGAGACACAGTTAGATTGTAGGGAAATTCTAATGGGGAAATTCTAAATTTCGTTCCGTTCTGCTGATGTCCTTATTCAGTGATTTTGAAGATTCAGTGATGTTGAGTGATGTTGAAGTTGTTTGGCACCTGGAGGGGATATTTAATTTTATTTAGAAACAAAGTGAGCAACTGTGGTCATGCAGCTTCTGGTAGAGAAACAGATTGTAAAATGGCTTGTCTTTAGAGAGGCCACAAAGAGGGCAGCACATCTCTCGACACAAACCACTGAACTGCTCATAGTTGATTTTGCACTGTATCGTCTTCTCAATCTGTTCATCCTGTGCTTTCCACGATGTGCAGTGCATTATGTCATGCCACCAAGCCCAAGCACCCACCTTTGTAAATGCCTCTTGGGCAGGCAGGATTTTTCTATTGAAGAGTGTTTAGCTTGTCTGCATACATATTGCTCTTCATGGTATGCCAGGTTATTGGAGACGCTGACAAAAACAGCTACATTGGTAGTGCCATCTTTTGGTGCAGCAAAATTGAAAAGCCAACTGCAGCGAAATATTGAACAGCTTCATATCTTATGTTTAGAGAGTGAAGATATAGAGCAGCCATCTTGCAAAATTTTATGTTTGTAATACAAGTGGATGCATCACGAAACGTTTGCAAAAGTGCAAAAGTAAGTGTGCTTAATACTAAAACAGAAAAAAAAAAAATGCCACCATTACCGCTCACCAGAAGTGACGCACAACCCAGAATTTATGGCTCCTCGGCATGACCTCCGAGGTTGGGTGCCGCCCGCGGCTGCTCGCGGCGTGTTGAGAGATCTCTGAGGCACCATGATGGGACTTGCGTCATAGTCCGCTAACCACCAAATGCATGTGTTGTCTGCTTGAGCACATTAAGGCGGCTAATAAGAAATTCGGATGATTACCAACCTTGCAGCTGTGCCTAAGATTGCTTCAATAGTATGTTCTACTCATTTATTACCAATTTAGCCAAGGTGAAAGTTCTATACATTTGGCTTTTAACCAGAGGGGAGACAGTTTCATTATTGCAGAGACCAACCATATATAGTTGACTCATGGTGGAATGCATTGGTAGCGACAAAATCACACAGCTTCTTTTTTTGTACTTTTTCCTTCAATAAAAATGCCATTGTAAAACAAAATTGTCTGATAAGTGTTGTCGGACAAAAGCATCAGAAGATGTTGCTACCAGCGTTTTAGTATCATCCATGTCTCTGGTAAGCTGGTATTCTTTGAAGGGTAATACATATACAGATAAAATTCCATTCTTTTGCTTCAGTGCATTAAAATTTCAGTTCAGTGCCTTGTCCTGTGTGCATCCTCTTCTGTGCATCGCTGTCTCTTTTGCACTGCCATGTTAATGAATTTTTTGGTTATGTTCGGTGCAGCACCTGTCAGAGCTATGCCTGGCACTGGTGCGGTGTGTAGGTGCCCTAGCGGTGGAAGATGCGCTGCAGACACGGCTGCTGGCAGCTGGCGCCCTCTTTCACCTTCTGTTGTCGGCCTTCCACTATGACTACACACTGCGCGAGGGTGGTGTTGAGAGTGCTCTCGAGACCAACCAGCAGGTAGGGGGCAGCAGTACGTAGTTGCATACTCACTTTGTGCAAGCTAGTTGCCATAATTTCCCAATTATGGTTGTCGCAACAAATATAGTTGTAGATTCTTGACTTAAAGATTTCTTGACAGCTAGAAAGACACATTACATTATAACCCCAATACAGTTAAAGCTTGATATAACGAACTTCAAAATAGCGAAATTTTCGATATAACAAAGTATTTAACTTTTTGACACTTCTTGTCCATTGAACAGAGCATATTTCGAACCTTAATATAACGAAGTGTGTTTATACATAATTTCAATACAGTAGAATTCTATTAATTCGACTCTGGTTAATTCTGCTCATGCCATGCATTTCTATGGACCCGAACTTCCATTATTTTACCTCAATATTGGTCTTCGCCAGATAATTCGAACTTGACTCGTAAGCTTCACCGCAATACAGGTCTGTTATGCGGTGAAGCATAGTCAAATTATTGTGCTGAAGATTACCAAGATCGGAAAGGGGCCACTGTCGCGGGACGTAGTACGCATTCCTTAATTATACAGGTTCACAAGCGCCGTCTTCCCTCACGTCTCTGCTCGTTGAGCCACAGCACACTCAGCGAGCAAGTTCGTTGTGGCATCCCGTGGCAGCCGCAGTATCTATGCTACATAGCAGTGTGAGGCTTATATTGCATGAAAAGACAAGGACGATCGTCCTTGTCTTTTCATGCGCTATAAGCCTCACAATGTCATACCAACAAGCCCAAATCACTGCATTACAGCTACATAGCAGACTGCAGCTACATGCAACTGTAGTGCGTATGCGCAGCGTTTCCTTTATGCATGACAGGGCTGGAGTGCGCGCTTGCACTTATGTGCTCCAGTGTGGCCGGGCTTTGTGGTGCAGACCAGCTTTGTCCTGGGCCAGCTTGACCATTGAATCGTAGCCACAACCAAATTGAGCATTTTGCGCAGTAGCTAATACAAAGCGAAATCTGCCAAGGCATCTAGCCAGAAGTGGCCAGGAGTGAGCGCACGCTGCCAATCGTGCGTGTGGTCTGACCTTAAGTTTCACGTAGTTCAAGGCTAGTTGAGAGTTCAAAACTAATTGAAATCAACGAGACCCGACGAGTACAGCACTGATAATCAGTATGGCCAAAGTGTCATTCCGATGCAAGTGGGCACAGCTGAGCATTAGCAGATGATAGTCGGCAATAGTACGATAGTCATACTTCTGGAAATACATAATTTTTATCAAAATTCGAAACGCAGATTGTCACTTACTTCATCCTGTTTGTTAAACTACGTCAATAAATGTAAACAGTAACAGTAGGAAGAAGTGCATGGATCCAAACGCCATTCTTGATTGATGTCAGATATCGGCCAATAGCAGCTGCATATGGAAAACTGCTATATGACAAAATATAGCAGCCAGAAAGAGTGAGGAGCAGGCTTCTGTTAAAAAGAGATTGTTTGAGGAAAAGGTGACTTCGTGCTCCTCTTGCAAGCTCCACGCGACAAATGACTGCAAAATATGGCTGCAATATTCACACAGAGATGGAAGTGCTGCGGCTATTGCGCCATCTTCTGCCAAACTGTCGAGCTTCACCAACTTGTGCCAGAACACTGATTTCGAATGAAGTTGCCAAATTTAGCAGGATGTGCCCATTCAGTGGCAACCACACAGCCATAGATAGACATGTGTTGGCTAACGCCTAGCCCTGCAAGCCAAGCCTAAGCAATTCATTTCAACATCTGCGTCTTTGGAGTCTGGCTATGTTCTGTGGCATAGTTGTAACTAGGCTGTAAGAAAATGAAAACCGTTTTGTGCTATATATAGTTTGCCCAGCGTGTAGCTCATGAGTTTTGTTGTACATTTTAGCACTTGCTTTCAAGCTCTATTGGTACATCTGCGTCGAATAATGAGTTAACATCGTGCAAGTGATTTTCTAAATCTATTTCGCACGTACTCTACGTCCAGTTACTGGGATGATAGTGCGGCACACTAACAAACGAACTGCATATCTTTTTTTTTTTTTTTTGACCTTCTTGGTCACAAATATTCAATGGAAATTGCAATCGTCACTGAAATTTGCTCTGTGGCTACACTATTTTAACGCGACAGTGTTAAAGGCCCCGTGTCGCAGAAAATCCGGCGTCGGTGGCTGGGAAAATCATCTCGAACCATGCAGGCTCCATGTAGCACAAAGTGTTAGTGAACAAAATTGAATTTCTCAAAGGTAAATCTGTCAGAAAAATCGTAAAGTACAACTTAATTGCTACCTACAGACATGAGTACAACGTCGCATATGCGAGTCGCACTTTAAAGAAGGCAGAAGCCAACTACTCTGTCACAGAGAAAGAGTGCTTGGCCATTATTTGGGCTCTCGTCAAATTTCGTTCATACCTATATGGTCGCCCTTTTGACATCGTTACCGACCACCACGCCCTTTGCTGGCTGTCCTCGTTGAAAGATCCGTCAGGTCGCCTCGGCCGCTGGGCACTTCGCTTACAAGAATATAACATCCGCATTGTCTACCGATCGGGCAGAAAGCACTCCGACGCCGATGCGCTTTCCCGATCACCGCTACCTTCCGATGTGGCTTCAGTGTCAACGCCCTTCGCATCCATGTCGACGATCAACATCGCTGATATGCCGGCCGAGCAGTGTAAGGATCCCCTGCTTTCAACTATGCTGAATTTCCTCAGATTGTGTCAGATTGTAATTTGAATGTACGAGAAATTACAATTCTGTTACGAGGGAACTCAAACACAAACCCCTTTTCCAGCATTTCTACTATACCAACAGCACGAGCCCGGGTAGGTTACTTGCAGAAACATCCAGATGGCGCTCGCCTCCTCGGCAGTGTAGGCAGTGTACCCTGCCTAAAATGGCAGCAGCGCGCAGAGGTGAAGGTGGAGAAAAAAGAAAGCTTACCAAGCCTCTCCTGCTTCGAAATGGACAATTCATGCTCTAAACCTGCTTCAAAGGGCCAAATTTGCAGCTCCCAGAGCTGCTCCAAAACTTCCTTGGCCGCTTCCATCCCTGTTCACAGCAGCGTATGCTTTCCGCGGACTGTGTTTTTTCATCAAGCCCGAGGGGTGGTTCAGGACCCCTTTAAAGTGAGAGGCAGATGAAGCATTCACTCCTTGCTCCTGGCTCTTTTCATGATAGCGGCGTCCCACTGCAGGCGACACTGTCGGCTGCGGGGGAGGAGTGCACGCGAAAGCATAGGGGCTTGGCTTTGTACCGCCGTAATGAAAATATTGCCGAAACGGCATGAAACCGTATCTTTCGTCACCAACTCTCAATCTCAACAAAATGTTTTTTTTTTTTTGTTTTCATTAAAATTTCCTTTGTTCGATTTCTCGATAATTAGAAAAATCTTGCGGCTCCTTCCGTGTAATAAAAATTAATTGGTGACAGTACCTATTTGCATGGAAGGTTGAATTTCAATATAGCGAAGCAAATTTCCGATTTTACCGACATTGTTATATCAAGGTTTAACTGTATAATGAAGTAATGGATGTCACAAAGCAATTTTGTTCCCCCTTCTACTTTGTTATAAAGAAGTTGTACTGTTAAGCAAATCTTGTGCTGGCAGCTCATTCTGTATGAAGGTGCTGTACAGCTCCCGAAATTTATGTGTTTGACAGTTCGCTGATAATCTGTTTTACTAATAATCGTATTTACTTTCTCTTTTCACCTGCCATGGTTGCCCAGTGGCTGTGGCGTTACACTGCTGAACTAGAGGTCGCGGGGTTGCATGCAAAGCTGCATTTTGATAGGGGCATAATGCAAAAACGCTTGTGTACCATGCATTGGGTGCACTTTAAAGAACCCTGAGTGGTCAAAATTAATCTAGCCACCCACTGCGGCATGCCTCATAATCAGATGCTGCTTCTTTCCTTCCACTCATGTAAGCAGTCGCCCATCAGCTGGCTGTACAGAGCAGTGGCTCATTATGAACAATGAATCTGTATAGCAATGGTTACTGATCGGTTTTATTGGTAATCAAGCTCTCTTTATGCCTACTTCTTTCCCTTTTGTCACCTTTCTTTTGCCCTTGCCTTTTCTCTCCTCGTGTAGGAAGTTGCGAATCGACTGGCTGAAGAGAGCATTGGTGCGTGTGCACGACTGGCTGGCCTAGACGAGGCATGCCCACCCAATGCAGCTGCTCGCACGGCCCTGTCTGCACTGCTGACCCCATACCTGGCCAGAAAGCTGGGCGTCCTTCCAGCTCCGGAACTTCTGCGGATCTTGACGGCCAACACGGAGAACCCTTACCTGCTCTGGGACAATGCCACCCGTGCCGAGCTCCGGGAGTATCTGCGTGAGCAGCAGCGCTCAGTCGTGCGATCGGTAGGTGCCGCAGGCACAGTCTTGCTCAATAGGTTGTTACTACACACTGTTACACAAGACGTCGTCGATCACTTCTTGCCCTTTCCGAGTGTTCCCGGCACCCACCTGTGCATGTCATTGGTGTGGTGTGCAAATGCCAATGACGTGTTTCTGGATTCACTTCTGCCTAGTCACAGCTTTGATGCTGAAAATTGAGCCACATTTGTAAACGACCTCCTCGAAAAACATTACCTTTGTTTTGCTTTTAGATTTGTGTGTGTCAGCTGTCAGCAAACTGCCAAAAACTGGTCTAATGAGCTGGCTGAACCAAAGAAAGTGGGAAAGAGTGCGGCAGGAGTGTAGTACCTTTGGCATGCATGGATGAGTGTCAGTCACTTTATTTGGACACACGTACTATAGGCATCAAATGAAACGTGAGCAGCAGAGCGCATGGCCTAAGCATAACTGAACGTATAGTGCATGCTGCCCAGTCATCACCATTGACAGGCGCGCACATCCGGTTTGCCTGCGCTGCGCGATTATGCTCCCCCTATGCTGCGATATTTTTCGCTTCTATTCTGGTTCTCTCTTACTTGAAAGTGAGAAAATATGACGGCACAGTAATGGCGATGGCCCAAGCTGTACCACACACACTGCTGTTTGCGTTTAATTTGATGCCGACCACACATACGGTTTCACCGCACTGGGTGATAATACTCGCCCTATACTGTGTATTCTAGCTTCTGTTTTCTTTGATTTTACTTTCTCGCTTTTAAACTAAAGAGAACCGGTACAGAAACAAAAATATTGCCGTATAGGGGAGGCACCATCACGCAGTGCTGTCAAACCGGTTGTGTGCGCCTGTCAATGGCGCGCACTTTATCTTCAGTTATGCTTAGGCCATGTGCTCTGCTGTTCGCGTTTCATTTAATGCCTGTAGTAAATGAGGGCAGGCTTTTACTGTGGCAGCAGCTATGAGCTAAAGAAATTAGGTTTACGTGTCCTGTCTATCCATCCATTGGCATAAATTACAACAGCTGTGCTACCATAGCCATATGGCAATTGCGCCTCAGAGTCGAAGTTGCACTGAATGATGCACAGAAGCCAAAGGAGAAGCTATAGGTGTAGTGTGTTGGGAAAGAGGTGCAGTGCGAGAGGGAGGCGCAGAATGTGTAAGTCGGTGCTGAGTTTTTTCGTTCACAATTGCAGGATGTCTCCATGCTAGAGAAGGTTGCTCAAAGAGGTGTGGACATTGCAAAACGGTTGGGGGGATTAAATGGGATTTTCACAAATATTGCATAGCATTTTGGAGACTTTTGCTGTTGCAGTAAATAAATCCAAGCACTGGAGAGAATTGTTAGAGCCTGGGTTCTTTTTCTTGTGGACTTTGAAACTAGTGATGTTACAATAATTCGAACATGAACGTTGCTTAATGCAGTTGTAATCATAAAATTAAAATAGGGTCCTTTCTTGTGCAGGTGTTGATCATGGTAAGTCGATGACAGATCATCTGTCAGTCTATTCTAAACCCTCAGCGTGACGTGCTGTTATGCCCAGTGCCTCCCTGTAGGTTTTGGTCTTACTTTTGCAGGGCGAGTGCGACGAATCGTATGGTGCCAACTTCGTGTACAGTGCCCACAAGGAGGAGCTGGTGGTGGGCGAGATATTTGTACGCATCTATAATGAGCAGCCCACTTTCCCCCTTGAGGTAAGGCACGAACATCACCGGGCCATGCTTTGTTCTGCCTGGCGGTATCGTGTATGTACCTTCTCTAAGATGAACTTCTTCCTGGTTGCTTTCTTGCTTGAAGTGCAAGCTCATTCCAGTGCTTAGCAACGTGTGTTTGCCTTGTGGTGTTGGCTTAATTTCAGGGTTACCAGAGCACTGTGTCGAAAAAAAATGCCGCAGATCCAACGAGTTGCAATCTGTATACAGCGAAGCTTTGTGCGAGTGCATAAAGAGTCTAAACACGAGTTTGTGTTAACTGAATGTTCACACAAAGTGACAGGGAAGGCTTTATTCAGGCATTGTAGAGAGGCTAATGCAATGCCGCCAACACTGCCGCGGATGCGCGAAGACGAGCTTTCTGGTTCTTTTTTTTTTTCTTTCCCCCACACGGCCACCTCCGTGGATGCGCGGAGGTGAGCACCATCTGGTGGTGGTGCAAGGAACCCAGCGTCAATGTCGCATGCGTCCTCTGCTGTGATTGGTTGGCATATTCGGCTAGAGAACAGCCACACCGCAGCACCCGCGGTTATGAAAACTCAGCGAGGTTGGCAAAGAAAAGCTTCGCTTTTAAAACAAAACAAATCTGAGCCATGCTTGCATGCTAAAATCTAGTTTTATGGTTAAACTCATTCGTCACAAAAGTGCATGCCAGTCATAGTGTTCACAATGGCTAGCGTGAATTACAGTTGCTATATAATTGTACCTATTTATTACGAACATTGATACAATAAAATACAAGAACTCATAATATCAGCGACCACACTGGCTGTGTGGCCACTGATATTATGAGTTCTTTTTGTTCTTCTTGCACTCATTGTCATATTTTGTCAAATATTTCCTTCAAGCTTTCATAAAGTTTCTTGTGACCTATATCAGTGTGTTTCAATCTGTGTGTCATGGAGCCAGTTCTTACATTTCTGGCACGATTGGAGGCAAGTTTCCCCTATATTGAAAGCTTACTTAAACTGCAAGTTGTCAAAATTTATTCGTTGGCCCAACTGTAGTATCTCTCATGCTCCTCCGTTGCTTCTGGACATTAAACCCTATGAATCATTCAGTGAGGTAACCATTACAGTCTGTGTCATGAGGCTCTGAGAAAAACATTCCAGTTTCTTGTCTTACTATGATAGCTCTTATTGACTTTTTCCATTTTAAATGCTTGCATTGGGAGTTGATATCACCAGATGCTTCAAAAAGAGAGTCCGAGAAAGCCGCTCCACTTGTTGCACAGGTGCACTGGTGGTGCAAAGATTGCAAAGACTAATCGAAAGGTAAACTTAACATCATCACAGGCTTTACTACAAGACACACAGGATGCGTGAGGGACCAAAAATGTGCCATAGCTATGACTGCTACTGTATTAAGGATTCATGGCAGATTATGAGGCTTTTTCAGGCGCTACTAATGGATCACTAATCACTGTCTGCTGTTACCTCCTGCATGTCGCAGTAAGGTGCCATTTTTGACAGCTCTTCATGTCCCTTTCTTTCCTGTGACCATCATCATGGAACATTTACAGATGTAACCTCTGTTGCCAGTATGCGAAATTGGGGCAGTCGTCTAGAATTAATCATTGTCTTGCAGAACCCACGCCAGTTTGCCCTGGACCTGTTGGACTTTGTGGGGTCCCAGGCGCAGTACCTGCACTCGGCCCGCTCACTGGATGATAACAACACGGGTACAGCAAGCGGTGGCATCCAGCGAGTGGCACAGACAGAACAAGCCCTCCAAGCCCTGCACAATGTGCTCCGCAACAATCCTGGTCAGTGTGCGCGCATCTTAACGGAACTGTCCATCAATTTTAGACTGGACTTCGTTCCACGAGTATTGCACTCAGCAACAAAAAATGGCAAAGGAACTTTGAAACAGATTACGGAAATACAACTCTTAACATTACATGCGTCACATCACAAACAGGTTATTTAATGGAGAAATACACGACACAATAATCAATGATGCACTCGACCTCGAAAAGACACAGCAGCGTCAGATCTGGACGGGAATGTAAACATTGATCGTAATAAGCTAGGAATTTGACAACAACAAAACTTTTAGCCTTTCTCTTGTGGGCACATGTTTATTTGGGAGTACAGGCCATTTCAACAATTTCAGGGCAGTAGTTCAAGATTTCTAGTACATGATAATAGATTGCATTCTATATATATGTAGTTGTACTCTTGACAAAAGCTCCCTGCCTCAATTCTTAGGAGCAGATCAGGTATTTCATGTTACTCTTTCCACATTTAGTCTAAGTAGGTGCTCATACTTTTTTTAGTTATTTAACTACTCAGACAATTTTCAGCATGTTTCTTTAATTTAGAACATGTCAGCGTGGTCAGGGATACTTGTGTGGCTTTGCAAGTGACTGCAAGAAAGACTTTTAGCAAATGGCATCGTTGACACGGACGTCCTGAGCTAAAGTAGAAATGAAGCCACTAGAGCAGGGGTTCTCAAGCATGTTCGCTCCAGGGAACCCTGTTAAGCTCCATGAAGAGCCAAGGAGCCCCCACCCCCCCCAAATTAACCGAATTGAAATGTCCTAATTAACCAAATGTCGAATTATCGAGGGTATCAAGAAAACAATAAACAAATGCTTAATGATGTCAACACGCTTTTATTTACGCAATGAATCAGCAAATCCTATTTATATTTAGCACAAGACCAGTGCGGAAGCTGAAATTCTCATCTCATGACTGATTAGCGCTAGCAGCGGGAAGGCCTCGCGCGCAGTACATCCCGATTATTTTTTCGCCAGTCAGCTGCTCGCCAACAAATTGTCCGTCCATCGCGATGTAGCCGGTGCTCTTCGACAGCTTTGCACTGAGTCGAAGCAAAACTACTACTTGCCTGCAACCGCGGCGGACGAAACCGCGGCCGCTATCGACGCGATCATGGATGGCGACCTCACGGTTCAGAAGGCAGGTGGCTGACGCACGCACCAAGTCGAAACGAAACTACCGTTTGCTGGAAGAAGTGCGGACAAAACCGCGGTCGTTATCGACGCTACCATGGATCTACCATGGATGGCGACTACGCAGTTGTGAAGGCACGCAGCCAACGCGCGCACCAAGTGAAAACGAAACTACTGTTTGCCGCAACCGCTGCGGACGAAACTGCGGTGGTTATCGACGCAATCATGGATGGCAACTACGCACTTATGAAGGCACGCGGCATGCCGCCAACGCAGTGTTATGCGCTACGATAAACGCAAGAATAAAGTCTTTAAGGGCACAATTAGGCACGAAGCGCTCCCACGGCGCTCCGGCGTTGCTGTCAATAAAGTGCCGCGCACGATTGCCGCTGAGGGTCAATACGATGCGGACTGCGCCGCTTCGTTTCGGCGGGACGCTAGCGCCGTTCTTGCTCTTTTGTGGCGCGTACTTGCGACGCTCCGCGCATTTTTTCCTTCATTTTTTAATTCCTCCAACATATACGTCAGTGCGCACGCAATCGGCACCTACGCTATCTACAAACGGGAGAAATGCGCATGTTGGTAAATTACGGCCTCCAAGATTCAAGTGCGAAAGCTAGGCGCGCTGCCCGTTTTCGTAGGTTGGATGGCTAGCTGCTTGTGGATTTATTGCGCAGTTCGTGCGTTGCCGTTACGCGCTGTGATGTGCTTTTTGACACTCGGGCATGGGTAATGGAGGTTCTGTGGATCGAGCGCACCTCGTTTTTGCCGTTTTAGCCACTTGGTGACGGGGAACCGCGGAAAATTTATCAGTGGCTCGCGGAACCCCGAGCAGGGGCCTGCGGAACCTTGGGGGTTTCGCGGAACCCACTTTGAGAACCCATGCACTAGAGCCATAGCTTGCTTTTTCGAGCTGGCCGTGGACGACAGTGCTCTCATAACGGTCTTGTGAATTATTGATGTGTATAGCGCACATACAGAAAAAAAAAAAAAGAAAGGTGCTAGGGTTCAGGAAGACTCACAAAACACATAGAGTGCTACTTTCAGCAGCTGTCTTTCATATCCAATCACAAGGCAGAGTATACACTACCTGCCACCAGTCGTTCCACAGATAGCGTGCACAATCTGATTTGATCAAAAAAAGGAAGCAGTTACAAAACAATGCAATCAGAAACAGTTTTAATGCAAAAGCATTATATAGCTTATGAGGCGGAAAACCCGGTGTTGACGTGACCACAATGGTCTGAGAAGTCAAGTGAGGCAATCAAGAAAGTTGATGCCAGTTATGGCGAAGTTAATGAGGGCAGAGTGAATTAAGGTGAAGTTAATTAAGTCAGGTTTAATTAAGGTGGAGTTAATTACGGCACTCGTACCTAAGGCCATTGATGGGAGTCGCACCCACGACCTTTGGTGTTAACGTAAAGTTAATTAAGGCACAGTTAAATAAGATAGACCTAATTAAGGTATAGTTAGTTAAGATAGAGTTAATTTAGGCACTCGAACCCAGAACCTTTGGTGGGATTCGAACCCACAACATTCAGTGTTAATTATGACAATGTTAATTAAGGCACAGTTAATTAAGGTAGTGTTCCCACGGTTCCCACGGAAATTCGACCCTTTGAGGGTCGAATTTTTTTGCCAAATGCAACCCCCCAGGGTCAATTTTTTTATTGCTGATTTAAATTCTTCGAAAGAACCTATTTCGAAAAAATATGGTCGTAATTTTTTTAGAGTGACAGTAAAGTGAGGAAAAAATTGTTTGTGTTGTAAAATACACAATGTTTATTCATGAATAAGAAGATAAGCGCACTGAAAAATGGTTGTCTGCACGTCCGGAAACCGAAACAAGTGAGAAGCCTTCGTCTTATCGCCAACAAGGTGCGATAGAGCTTTTGTGGTCTGCAAAAAAGGAAACGCAAAACCAGCAGCATCGTTTGTGTACATACGCGCCTGCCTGGGAACAGGTGTAATCGCGAAATAAACGATCGAGTAACAAGCGGTCACCCTTTGAGAGATTTGCAACCAGATAGCCATCAGTTAAGTGCGTGCAACAAGCGGGATCAACCGCAGGAGAAAACCGTAACTTGCCGCAAGCGCGCACGCTCGGAGGCGCAAGCGATAGCTGACGCGCCGTTGCCATCAAGGAAAAAAAGAATGGCGTAGCATTGGCGCAAGTAAACAATTCCGCGTGTTCCCGTCGAGTGGCAGCACATGCCAAGCAAAAGAAATGATCAAAAGAGGCGCGCACTTGCCGCTGCTGCGCGCGCACGCGCCCGGATGCCCAAGCGATAGCCGACGCGCCATTGCCATAAAAAAAAGAGAGGCACTGGCGCAAGTAAAAAATTCCACGTGTTCCCGTCGAGTGGCAGCACATGCCAAGCAAGAGAAATGATCAAAAGAACCGCGCACTTGTCGCCGCCGCGCCCGCGCCCGGTTGCGCGAGCAATAGCCGATGCGCCGTTGCCATTAAAGAAAAAAAAAACGGAGAGGCATTGGTGCAAGTAAGAAATTCCACATGTTTCGGTCGAGTGGCAGCACGTGCCAAGCAAAAGAAATGATCGAAAGAGGCGCGCGCGCTTTTATAAATGTACCAGCGATAACGTACATGTACGTCATTGACCATTTTGAAGGTGTTCGCGGAGGACGTACATGTACGACATTGACCCTGAAAGGGTTAAAGCTCTCAAACCCAGGACCTTTTTTGGGAGTTAGACACACGACCTTTGGTGTCAATTAAGGTGAAGTTAAATTAAGACCACTGAAAGAGCATAGGCATTGTGCGGTGGTCGCAGTGCTTTCGCATTCATCCACGTAGGGATAACTAAGCGCCCCTTGAATTTTACTTAAAAACTTATCTGTTCCTGGCAAATCAGTTCTGCCGAAGCGCACAGTATGGAGGAGGAAAGTTCATGAAAGGAAAAATTGACATCCACTCAGGTTTAGCGTAATAAAGATAACCCATCCGGGTTTCTCTTCAAATGTGAAGCTTTCTTTCTGAGAAGCCCATATGGGTTTTCTTTGTAGCTTCGTGCTGTAGGTGGGTGGATGACATTTCTTCCTTTCATCTCTGCTCTTATAAATATATCACCGCATGCTCAGGAATTTACAGCCAAATTGATACCGTTAAACCTTGATATAACAAACTTAAGTATAACGAAATTCTTGATACAGCTAAACCTGGATATAATGAAATTGGCAAATTCCCGAAAAACTTCGTTATATGCAGGTTCGGCACGAAAATTCGAAAAAGAAAGTGCTTACCGTATGTACTATCACTCAAGATTGACTCCCAATACACTAAAGTTGCGATGAACAAAAAAGTCCCCTGTTTCGCCCGAAAGGCGAAGCATCGATTGCGACAGCAAATTAGCAGACAGCTATACGAAGTAAGGATAGTACAGTCAAACCTCATTAATACGTACCCGCTTAATGCGTAATTGCAGTTTAAATGTAATCGCAAAGATTCCCCCACCCAGCCCCTATTGAACCCCCTGTATTGGCTGACCGGTTAAGCCGTAGTCACTCATTGCCCACCAAACGGTTAGTGCGTACTATTTTTCTTGTTCTGCATGCACAGGCACAAAATCGGCAAAATCTCATTGCGCAGACGTTCGATTCTCGAGTTGCGACGCCCAGACGACAGTCGCCAGCAATAGTGAACTTACAACATGGCCACCATGACGTATTTCCTGCTCGTACAGCTGTTGCCAATTGTCGCGCACAAAAGCATGGCCTTCGAGAAAAGTTCCCGGTAACGCAGACAAGCTGCCGGTAGGAGGTGCGACTTTGCTGTTGCCATCGGAGTAGTAACAGCGCAGAAGCACATTTTATTGCGAAGCGCATTTGTGCCGTCACCGTGGACGTCGCTTTGAGGTTCCGTGTAAAGTCTAAACACGACCACATTGTCGCCGCGCGCCGTACGCTGTGTGTGCGAGTGAAACCTTGAGGCGGTCGGCCTAAAGTCCCTATACAGTAGAACGCCGCTGATACGTTTTTCACGGGACAGTAAAAAAAAACAAAACGTAAGAGCCGGGAAACGCAAGAGCCCGGAAACGGGAAAAATTGAGAAATGGGGAGCAGTGTTGAACTGCACACAATATTATTTTAATTCTTACGTGTGAAAAAAGTCGTAGTTTCGCCCGACAGTCGAAGTATCGATTGCGATAGCAAATTAGTAGACAGCTATACAAAGTAAGAATAGTAGTTTTATCGTTCGTATAAGCTTATAAACATTCACTTATTAACTATATTAACAAGCATGTTGGCAGCGCCCACAGGCAAACATGAACACATCACACTCGATGAGTGCGGATACGCGCTGTTAAACGCTGGGGTGAGGAAATTAAGCGCCGCTGCAGAAGCAAGCAAAGTAACCTTCGTGCTGTTGTCTATCGTTTCAACGCAAACTGAGCACCAAGAACATGCAGCACACACAAAGCTACGAGCCGCCGACGCACCTACACTGCGTAGACTCATGCCCCCAACGCAGATCGCTTTCAAGATACGGCCCCGCGCGCCGCCGCGCAGTACGCATTTGATGCGAGAGCACAACGCTGCCTGCTATCCCTTTCCCCTCGGTTCCCTCGCCGGTGCCTCAAGCGCAACGGAAGAAGGCGCGCTTCCTCCCTGCTTTTCTTTCTTTTGCGCACGAGATTTAGACGCGGTCGTCGGCTCCCCTCGCACGCTTTCACTCGCACATGCAGCATACGGCGCGCGGCGACGGCGTTATCGCCCTTGGACATTATACCGAACATCTAGGAGCCAAAACCAATTTTAGGGCCGCAATGCGTCATAGACACCATCTTGAGATAGCAAATATGGATCTCAAGGGCCATACTTTTGCTGGCGGAAACCGAAAATACATCATAAGTGTCGCCCCTGGCACTTTGGGCGGCCAATGCCATCGTCTAGCAACCAAGCCAAGCGACATGAAAAGTCAACATGGCCGCTCGGGCCAGCGCGGGGTGGCAGTTCGCAACGTATGATGCGGGAACGGTCCCACAGTTGTGATGTAACAGCGGGGTTACCAATACATTGGGTTCTATGGGAGCTGTGCCGGGACCGGCTGAAAACGACGTAACAGCCGGGAAAACGCAGCACCCGGAAACGTAACAGCGGGGTTATACTGTATAGTAAAAGTACCGCCATCTACTCTTTCCTCCGCCGTCTCCTCTCCTAAAGCGCTTGTTTTTTTCTTTACTTTTTGCTTACGGAAGCAAGTCGACGATGGCACCCCAGAAAGTCCCCGTTGAAGCTTTCAGGCCGGGGGCGCGTGGCGACCGGCGACTGCGGCTGCGCAGAGTGACTTTCAACATGGCTCTGAGGCGGAAAAAAAACAAAATACAAAGAAGTGAAAGCGTGCAATATCGTCCAATTGGAGATGCAGAAGAGAGCGAAGCGGTGTTGATCAAAGGATGGCGGTGCTTTTCCTATATAGGGACTTTAGGTCGGCCAACTCATTCTTGCGCGCGCGTGGAGAGGGGGGGGGGGGGCTGCAAGCGTGCTTGCACGCTAGGCAGGGCGGGGGAGGCGAAAAAGGGAGGCGTTTACTTCGGCGGCAGCCGCCGTATCTTCAAAGCAATCTGCGATGTGGAAAAAGTGTGCGCCCGCGCAGGCCTATCTTCAAAGCGAACTGCAGACAAGGTCAATATCTTGCGTTTCTTCGTCGAAGCACTCATCCTTGGAATATCACACCAGGTACTGGATTCGTGGACGCGTGTCGTTTCGCACAAGCGCAAGGCGTCAGAAACGACGAGCGAGCGACACGATGGCGTTGTAGCGTCATATAGTGTCAGGTTAGTGAAGTGAAGTGCAGAGACTTGTGCAGTAACCAAAGAGTGGCGCTGCCATTGCGTTGAAAAAAAAATTTTTTTTCCTTCGGCAACATAAACAGGAAAAGGAGAGTGCCGACTTGGCGGGCTAGGCCAGCTGCAGCAAGCGGTGGGATCAGGCTTGAATGAAGGGAAGGGGAAAGGTCACGCCCGCGGCGGCAAGATCGCTGGGTCGAGGGATGCAGGCCCGCCTCGTGCATGTGTGCTCTCGCCTCGCAGTCACCGTGAATTCGAGCGTGCCAAGCACGCCGCCGCTGCTTCGCATTCCGTGGTGGCGGAGAAGGTGCTTCCGGTTGCTGCTCGTGCAAAAATGACAAACTTTGGGGCGAAATGTCTAGGTTGCTGGCGGGGAAAATTCTTTATTTCGAGGGGGTCTCCCACTGCCACTTCGTTACGCAGAGGTCTCAAATACATGTGATTCTATTATAGTGCAGTGGTGCCTGCGCATGGCTATCAGTGTGGCTGAGCACATACACAGCCCGCTTGCCCTGTTTTAGAAGTAACCTGACGTGCGTGCAAGGACTTGGTGAGACAAGATGGCGTGGCATCGTGCACTGTCTTTCTGCGTGTTTAGTGCCGGAGGCTGCGTAATCTCTAGTTTCGAAGATGTGTTGAAGCGAGAGGCAGACGAAGCATTCGCTCCTGCGTCCCACTGCGGGTGACACTATCAGCCGCATAGGCAGAGTCCATGCAAAAGCTTGGCCGGCTTCGCTTCGTACCGCCGATGTGAAGATATTGTCGACACAGCATGAAAACATATATTTTGTCGCCAACTCTCAAATTTAACAATTTTTTTTATCATTCAAGTTTGCTTTTCTGATTGCCCAATAATATAGAAAATATTGCTGCCCCTTTCATTTCAGAAAAATTATTGGTGACTGTCTTTATTTGCATAAAAGATCGAATTTCAGTATAACAAAATTTAATATAACGAAGCGAATTGCCGATTTTACCGACTTCGTTATATCAGGTATAACTGACAAGGTTTCCCTATGCTTGTTTTGTGGTTGCGCAGGCCTGGAGAGCCTGTGTGTTGGCCACTTCCGGTTGCTGTTCTGCCTCCTCAGCCTGGACGGCTGCAGGGGCCTGCAAGCAGTCACCGTGCAGGTCAGCATCACACCAGGATGGGACTTGCTTTTGCTGCAGAGTACACTTCTAAACTCCAAGCCACCTGCATGCTTTTAGGCTGGGACACAACAGCATTTTATTTTTCAACTTCCATGTCTCAAGAACCTTTTTCAATTATGCTCTTACAGCAAGATACTCCACGGGTTTCTGAAAACTTAGCTCAGCCCTACGTGTTAACCGTTAAACTACCAAGCCCGAGCTGTACTCACTCTAGCTGTTTATGCCAGTATCGCCAAGGACGAGTCCCACTGGTCCATGCCACAGTTTCCATTGCCTTTAATTGCTGTGAACGAGTTATGTGCACGTCTGCTCATCCCACCACCTACTGCTGAGACTGAGCCCTCATGGATTATTGTTTTGCAGTTTGCATTTGTTCTGCTGTCATGTGTTGAGAGAACATTATCGAAAACTTGTATGCATTATGAGAGAAATGTCTTTCTCAAAGCAAGGTTTGTTATTCCGTGTTTTCGTTGAGTAAAAGAAGTAGAACATACATTTAATATTTTTTCAATGAGAAAACTACGTGCGAAACCTCAAGGAAGTAAAAAACAAATTGGAGGAAAGTTTTTGCAGTTTTCCAGGAAAGATTTTAGGTGTTAAATGGTTACAGCACCCCTAGTGGTCGAAGTTTATCCCAAGCCTCCCACTGTGGCATCTCTCATAGAGCCCTTGTGTTGCTTCGGGATGATAAATCACAGAATTTAATTTTAAAAGATGCTTGTATTTGTCTGCCTTCCAACTAGAGTGACAGTCTGCTTGTCACTTGATCATAGGTGATCCAAGCGCTGACGGGAAGCCAAGAGTGTGTGAGCGACATTGCCAATTCGGAGGTGCTCGTCTACCTGCTGTTGGTGCTGGTCACCTTCAAGGAGGCTGAACGTGAGTTGCAATAAATTTCTCAAGCACTTTGCATAATTTATTTGGTGGTTACTATGGAAGTTGCTCTTTGAATGCACTTGTACTGAGAAAGTTTTGTTTTTATGCCAGCATTCGGGTAACTTTAGGGGCATTATTTAAAGAAAAAAAAGTTGTGTATATTTAGTGATCAGTCTTGAGAGCCAACAGACAATAAAGACAGGGGAAAGTGTAGGGGAAGTTAACCGCCTTTTATAAATTTAGATGTTGTGAAACAATGAGGAGAAGGGAAATGAAAGTGGACAAAAGGACAATCTTGCAGCAATGCTTCGCCATTGGTACAGCATTTATCGTCAAGACGGATGCGTACAAATTGTGTGTAGTCCACCTGTAATGCAATCGCATTAAAAACGTTTAAAGCCGAGCTTACAGCAACTTGTAAAGGGCCCTAAATGTAGTGCTGCTGCAGAATTCGAATGCTGTGCACTTCTGCTGCATTCCCATTTAGCCCTGAAACTGCCCTTGATATGACCTGGCAATCCTTGCTTGATTTTTCAGAGAGGCTCGTGGTGCTGGACACACTTCTTCCGCTGGTTTCCAACAGCCGTCTCGTCAAGGAGGCCATTGCGAAAGGTGAGTGTTGATTGTTGATTATCACCAAAGCTTCCAGGTGCAGCTGTCATCTCTGTGGTGAGCTTTGCAGAAACTCATGGGTGTTTGCTTGCTTGGTGGCACATTTTCTCATACTTTGGACATGTGAACATAGTATAGTCAAACATTGCTGTAGTGAAATCACTTTCGAGGAAATACCTATGTGGAAATACCTATATTTTATGCAATATTCGTTATAGGTGTATACTAGGAATGTGCGAATACTTGAATATTCGATTTGAAGTCAAATAGTGAGCGTTTGAATAATTCAGTTCGCAAATCGAATGCCTAATATTCGATTCCTCAAACATTTGATTTTTTGAATATTGGTAGTTTCGGTGAATGACCCAGCCGTGGTCAGTGTTGTCATGCAAATGTGCCGTGGCCCTCCCGATTTGAGAGCTCTTTACTGTCAGCGCTGACTGCGTTCGACGCGTGCGGCACTGATGACCACGCAGAGCGGTCCCGAGTGACGTGATGTGTATTCCCTGCTTTTGTCTGTCACGTAGCTTGGCCTTAATTAATGAGCTGACGATAACTCTTTACTGTCAGCGCTGACTGCGTTCGACGCGTGTGGCACTGATGACTACGCAGAGCGGTCACGAGTGACGTGATGTGTACAGTCGAATCCCCCTACAACGAATGCCGCTACAACGAAATTTCCGCCACGACGAAGTCTTTCGGATTCCCCGTCAGCTGCCCATAGAAAGTAATACAAAAAAAGTCCCTTCATAACGAAGGCGCTTTATTCGGTATTTCCGCTTCAACGAACTTTTCGAGAACGAAACTGGGACTGAATTGCAATTGAAACTGCCGAGTAGTCAAATTAGAAGGCCCTTCCAAAGCTGTGACGATCGTATGTCCGCTTGAACGAGGTTTTCGCGAACGAAATCAAATTCAAAGTACCGGTTTAAGCCACTGCAATCCATAGCCACGCGTGATCACCACGCGCCTGCGCGACTCTGCAGGGGATCACCACAATCGCTGCCGTTTTCTGTGGTGTGTGTCCGGGTGAAATGGCTACGCCAACGAAGAAGCGTAAACTTCTCTCTCTCGAGGAGAAGGCACATACGATCGCCGAGGCAGAAAGCAAAAGGAAAAATCTCGCAGTTTCGCCTGCAAGGCGAAGCATCTGTTGCGATAGCAAGTTAGTAGACAGCTATACGAACTAAAGATAGTAGTTTTCTTGTAAACATTCGCTAACTAAATTACCGGGCACGGTGTCACACGCACACAGATAAACATGAACAGATCTCGCTCGATGACCGCGGAAACTCCGTGTCAACACGCTGGAGTGAGACGCGGCAATAACAGCGACCTCCGTGCCGTCACTCGCTTCACCGCGAACTAAACGTCGAAAGCACAGCGCACACGACTCTACCGGCACTAGTTGCACTTTGCCCCCATCGCAGATCGCTTTGAAGATGAGGCCCGCGCGGGCACTCACTTTGTGCACGTCGCAAATTGCTTTCAAGATAGCGGCCGCGCCGCAGCCGCTGTTGTCAACAGGATGCTAACGTCTCGTCGTTTGGGGAAAATGACTATCCGCTAGACACACCGACTCCGACGACTGCTTTGAAAGCAATGGTTCATTTTCGCCTCATCAGAAAAGTTATCCGTACCCACGACAATGCAATGGCTCTTTTAACGGACTCTGAGACTCGCGTAACGCCTTTGCTTGCCGTGAAGCGTAAGAAATCCAGGCTGACCGACTTTGGGAAATAAAACTTCTGGTAAGCGCAAGCTTGCCAAGCTTGCCGACTTTGTCATAAATATGCAGTGAAATTGCGATAATTCAAGCCGCTTCATTTGCGAAGGTGCGTGTGCCACAAAATGAGTGTTTCGCGTTGAGCCGGGCACGCGCGTTGGATTAGGCGTCAGCCGCAATGTACGAAAAATGCTGTAACAGCGGCGCAAAATGCATTCTCTCGTGAAGTTGACACTATCGACTGCCTTCGGTACCTCTCAACCTTTGCCCCCCACCGCCATCGCGAAGATTTCCCTGGCGATGGTTTCGGTTTCGTTCCGGCTTTGCCGTTTGGCGTACGTACCGTATATACTCGATCCTAAGCACCCCCTTTTTTTTCGTGATCGCGATGCCCAAAGTGAGGGGGGTGCTTAGATTCAAAAAATCTCCGTGACGCTCGGCTCCGGCTACGCGCGGCGCGCGAGCGTCACACGAGTCCACGCGGCGCGCGGGCATCACGAGTCCGCGCGGCTCTGCAGTCCGACTGTGCGGCGAGATCGCGCTGCGGACGCCGTGCCACCTCAGGAGTGCGACGGCTCCGGCTACGCGCGGCTCGCGGGCGTCACGAGGCGGCTTGGCTACGCGCTCTTCTTAACAAATAGGCGGGTGCTTAGATTCGCATGCAAACTTTTCCCCAAATTTTTTTCGCGAAAATAGAGGGGGGGGGGGGGTGCTTAGTATCGCGAAAATACGGTATATACATACCAATTCGCGTCAACGAAGTTCCGCCACAATGAAATTTTTCGTGTGTCCCGTGAATTTCGTTGTAGCGGAACTCGACTGTATTCCCTGCTTTTGTCTATCACGTAGCTTGGCCTTAATTAATGAGCTGACGATAACTCTTTACTGTCAGCGCTGACTGCGTTCGACGCGTGCGGCACTGATGACCACGCAGAGCGGTCCCGAGTGACGTGATGTGTATTCCCTGCTTTTGTCTGTCACGTAGCTTGGCCTTAATTAATGAGCTGATGATAACCCCATAGAAACCACCTGCCATGAAGATGGAAAAGCCCTCCTGTTTTCTGGAAGAAAACTATAAAGCAATACTTTCTAAGCAATAGAAGATTGCCATTAAGCGCAATATGGCCCACTGTTAAACTGAAAAACCCCATTGATGTTTAGGACAACTTCACATCTTCAGCTTCATAGGGTTAACTCTATTTGACAGATATTCCATCGATAAAAAATATTTCCCAGACATTCATATACGAATGAGTCGTTCTCAGTGCTGGCATACTAATTTGGCATTCCTTTTAGCAAAAGTGGAGCACACTATGCATCTCAATTCATAGGTATCTAAGTTATTGATAGCTAGCAAGATTCTTGGTAAATACAGTAAAAGCTCGATTATACGATCACGGCTAATACGAATTTCCGGATGATACGAATTTTTCTGTGGTCCCGGCCGAGCCCCATTACTTTGCAACGTGCTAGAGAACGGTTGTTACGAATCCATTTTCAGCCTGCGTCGGTTGATACGAATAAACGCCGCCCCACCGACGGCCGCGAAAGAGAACAGCGCGCAGTCACGCGCTTTCTCTCCTTCTCTTTTGGTGCGGAGGCGCGGCGCCGGACAGCGCGGACTCCGCGACTGGGCGCGAAGAGTTTGAAGCGGTGGCGCTTTTGGTGCTTTGTACTTTTCCTCCTTTTCTGCGAGCCGTCAGATGGAGTGGCTGCTGCGCTACGGGCCGCGTTCTTCGTGTTTGCGCCATTTTGCCTAGTCGCAGCGAGCTATGTCTCGCAAGCGGAAAGCACTCTCCTTTAAAGAGAAATTAGACATTCATAGAAAGGTCGATGAGGATCCCAAGAGGAAGCGGACGGAGTTTGCTAAGGAGCTAGGCCTCGCAATGTCAACACTGAGCACAATTGTTGCACAGCGAGACTATCATGAAAAACGTGTTTTCGTTCAACGTCAACGCGAAGCAAGCGAATTCGAACACGCTTATTTCGAACATACCGCGCACTGACAATGCTCTTAGCAGCGCGCCAAATCACGCGGCGGCGCCTCCGACCGGCATTGCTCCGACACCGCCATAGAGCAAAAGCTCAGGAGAGACCCCTCAATGCCGCGCGCGAAGGAACGGAAAAAAAAAAAAGAACCCGCGGCGGAAATTTCCCTCTCTCTCAAATTGCAAGGTCGCCGTTTCTGCATCGCGCCGGAACAAGCGTGTACGTGCCAACTAGAGTGTTCTAGACACTCAGTCTAGAACACTCTAGTATTTTAGCACACACTAGTGCCGACGTCTTAGCCACGCGGATAAAATGGCAGTGAACCCTTCTCCTCTATGGTCTAGTCACATGTTGACCTTGCACGCTGCGGCAGCGGCGCAGAGGGAAGCAGCGGCGGAGGCACAGTCGGGCCAACAAAACTGCCACGCCCGCAAACGCTCGCTTTCCGATAACGGCAGAAAACGAAACTTCAGGGGGCGGCTAAAATAAGCTGGCGCGGCGGGCGCGCACGGAGATGTGCGCACGGAGTCGAAGGTGAGAGAGCTACGATCCCTGGGAGTTGAGAGGGAGGGCGAGGGGAGCCACCGAAGCGGCGGAGTTGACGCAGCCAAATCCGCTTCCCTGCCGCCCTCCTCCCTCACCTTCGACGGTCTCCGCGCGCACCCGTGTGCCGGCGCCGCCCGCTCGCTCCCTGAAGCTTCGTTTTCTGTTGTTATCGGGAAGCGACCGTTAGCCGGCGTGGGCAGTTTCGTGGCCCGCGCTTGCTATGCGCTTGCGCGCCGCGATATTTCCCGACTCGCACCGTTCGTGCATCGTGCTATGGTGCACGAATACTTCAAAAATACGTCCTTTTAATTCGAACAAATTTTCGGGCCCCTTCGAGTTCGAATTATCGAGATTCGACAGTAGTTTTAATTGTTTCGATGATACAAATTTCGGCTAATACGAATATTTTTCGTGACCCCGTGAGATTCATATCATCGAGCTTTTACTGTAATGTGGTAAGCATTTTGAGCATGTGCAGCACTGTTTTTGTTTTTTGCATAAAAGATTCTGTAAAATTTTCTGATATTCGATATTAGATTCGATATTCGGCTTTCTTTTTCTTGATACGATTCAATATTCACTTCGAAATCTACTATGTGGTATTTGCACACCACTAGTGTATAAGGTAATATTGGCATAAAAATTGGTGCATCCATCTTTTAGAGATGATTGGCAACTTTAATGCTATTAGAGACCTAGGGAAGTGATAAGATTCTCAGAATCATTCGCTAGTCTGATGTTATTATTGTTTTTATCTCTGTAGATTGTAGTGTTAGCTTCATTAATATACAGTAGAACCTCGTTGATATGATTCCGTTGCGTACGATTTTCCGGCAGTAACATTCGCAATCAAGAACACAAAAAATTACCCGATTGAGTTACGCTTATTTTTTACCGGTTCATATGTCTTCAGAAAACTATCTTTCATCACCAACGTTCAGTATATCACCAAACTGCGATTGTATGATACGTTTTCCGGCCGCTAGATTCCATGACAACAAGAAAAGCCGCAAGGCACGCACGATCGAGAACAGTAGCCGCCCGCCGCATCAACTTCCCCACAATACCCGGCAGCCCGTCTCACCTGAAAGTGCCGGTGCGCACTCAATTTCTTATTCCAGTACCAGCAAATCTCCTCCTGAGTCGTCTCGCACCAATTTCACAGCTATCGCCGCCAATCCTATTGTGATAAGCATGTTCACCTGTCTGTTTCACAGCGTGTGGGGTGTAGTGCCATTGGAAGCGTACTGTACGCTTTTTTGTAGGCGATAACCCAAACGTGCCGCCATTCCCTGCTGCCGGCAGCGCAGTGTGAGCATCACATTTCACTCTGGCGGCATCCGGCGTCGCCATTAGCTCGATTTCATTTTGGTTTCTTTTCGCTGTCTTAAAACACTACGTTATAGGAAAACAACAAAACACACGTCGAGGGCCGCAGGAGCCCCACCAGGTCAACGCGCATCGGCGCCTCGTGCCTCATGCCACACGATTCGCGTGACGCTTCGCATTACATAGATGTCAACTACAGTTAAGTATGTTTTTTTAGTTTCTTCATATTGTACATTTTCCTGATTAGTATGCTTTTTCTAGCATTTTTTCCCAAAACCTATGAACGAGGTTCTGCTGTACTTATGCCATATATTATGTATCCACATTTTATATGTCCAATTTCAACCACGCTGCCTATATTATGAGCACTGTGGTGTTTAATTGAGCCATGCTTGACCAGCCTTCAGCATGTCTGTGCAAAACTGCAAAGTACGAGCCATTCATGATGTGTATGGCAGGTGCGGTGGTGTACTTGCTGGACCAGTGGTGCAATGGCACGGACGAGACGCTGCGTGAGCGAGCGGGGGAGTTGCTGGCCAAGATGGCAGCCGACAAGCTTCATGGCCCCCTGGTGCGCAGCACAGCTGGCCGCTTCCTGCCGACCGTCTTCTTGGATGCCATGCGCCAAGGCCCCAAGGAGGCCCTACACCTGTTTCAGGGTGGGTGTCTCTCGTTCTTAGCTGGCAAGTTACCCCAGGCCATGAGCAAACACTGCAGCAATATCCTCAGTTCATCGCTTTCGGGGATACAGTCATTTTCACAACATTTTGCATGACTCAACGCCGGACACATCGGTGTCTGCAAGCAACCGTGTTGCTTGCAGAAGTGATTGACCAAGAATACGACCCCTGATCTGTTTTGCAGCCCAAGTACTCTTGGTGTCATAAATGTATTTAGTCTAAGAAGACTTCCAAAATTTTCTGCTTGATTAAAGGATTTTAACGTCTCAAAGCAATACTGAGGCTATGAGAGATGTCGTACTGGAGGGCTTGGGATTAATTTTGACTACTTTGGGTTCCAGGGGTCCTGAACCACCCCTCGGGCTTGTTGAAAAAACACAGTCCGCAGATAGCATACACTGCTGTGAACAATTTTGCACTTGTGCGAGGCGAGTGCAGCTCCCAAGTGGAGCGGGACAGCACCCTTTTCTCAAACGCTCTTTTCAAAAGAAGCCTGCTCCTCACTCTTTTCGGGCTGCTTTATTTCGTAATATAGCATATTCCAATACGTCACTGCTATTGGCCAATAGCTGACATCAATCAAGAAAGGCATTTGCATCAGTGCGCTTCTTCCTACAGTTTCTGCGTATATTGATTGACATCGTTTAATGAACAGGCTGAAGTAAGCGAGAATCTGCTTTCGAATTTCTATAAGAATTACGTACTTCCAGAAGAAGCTGACTGTCGTCTGGTGACACTTGGCCGTGGCCACTCAGTGACGTAGCCATCGGGTCTCTCTAATTTCGACTAGTTTTGAACACTCAACTAGTCTCGAACTATGTGAATTTAAGTTCAGAACACACGTACACTTTTCAGCACGTGCTCACTCCTGGCCACTCCTGGTTATGCCTTGGCAGACTTCGCTTCGTATTGAGCTATTGTCAGCGCTTCAAAATGCGCAAATTGGGTATGACTACTACCCGTCGGTCAAGCTGGTGCAGGACAAAGCTGGTCCGCACCACGTAGCACGGCCAGATTGGAGCATATGAGCGCGAACGCGCACTCAAGCCCCGTCGTGCACAAAGCAAACACTGCGCATATGCTGTACAGTTGCATGTAGTTGCGGTCTGCTACGCAGCATAGATGCCTCGGCAGCCCGCGAGTCTGCTGGCTTAGCGCACTGCAGCTCACTAAGGACAACCGTGTTTGGCTACATTTGGCACGTCGTAGGCGTGAAAATTGGAAGTAGTGCTATCTACCTGAACATCCAAAATTAAATTTGAACTGCGCGCCACGGTGACATTCAGTAGGCGGAGCATCGTACGCATGCCCTGCTCTGTCGTAGCCTTCGCAGTGCAAGGCATTGAAGAAGGAACAGGAGACCTGTGAATGGGATCATTCGTGACCTTTGATTGCCAATAACTCCGCTTCTTCTGAATACTTGAAGTACTTCTTGCGGCGAAGTATTTGAAATAGCCTATTTAAACTTCAGAGGGATTTCTCGACTTTGATAAAAAGTGATTCAGAGTCCCTTTAAAGCGCACCTAAATCTATGCACGTGAGCTGTTTTGCATATCGCTCTCATCAAAATACTGCCTCTCTGGCTGAGAATTGAACCTACAACTTCATGCTCAACAACAGTACACTGCAGCCACTGAGGCCAAAATTTCCTAAAAGATAGCAAAGTATAGACATTTTCTTAAAAACACGATTAATATGTTGTGTTGTCAAGACATTCGCTTTGACATGCTTATGCTATGGCGTACAATATGCATGGACTAATAACAACGAAGAACATGATGACACAGTGCAAATCACTTCTGTTTTGTTTCTTATTGTTTGTCCTTAGTCTGCATGCAGTAGATACTATAATAAGTAAAAAATAGTACGATTGGTGCACAAAAAACGGGTATTTCATTCTAATATTTTTTTCAACTACTAGTTAAGGTAAACTGGTTAGCTTCTTAATCACTGCTGTTGCAAGGTAGGCCAATGACAGGCTTGTAGCATGAGGGAGAGAATAATATATACACCTGCGGATAGTTGGAACACCGTCCACGAAGATCAGCACAATGCTAAACCTTGCTACCGCTGTCGCTGCTTCGGCCTTCAGGCAAAACTGGCAGTTGTTTTTTTTAACCCTGCAGCCCAACAAGAGAACCCTGAACTTGTCTGGAAGGAGGAAACACGGCAACGGCTATGCCAGACAGTGCGCCGCATGGCTCTCGAGTGAGTTTTGCGAAGACTTCCATATTGGTGTGAAAGCATTTCTCTTCGGCGTGGTTAGCATCAGTAAAGTTGTGCAGTTCTGAGCAAGGGCATTCTGCAAAAACAGGATGGCTGGAGCGAAAATTAACTTGCAACTCAAGCTTGTAGTGCCTATGGGGTTGCAGCAAATTATTAGTAAAGGAGCAGCGATGCAATGGCTTGTAAGTACAAAATGCTGAAGGGATGTATGTGTAATTATCTACATAGATTGTGTATTAGACACGTCATTGGTGCTTGCTATGCTCTGCAGCATTGTCGGACGTGCGGGCTTCATAACTTGCAAGTGTAACGTGTGTGTCAGCCATGTGTGTCCTGCAAAAGCAATGACTGTATATTGGCATTCATATTGTACATTGTATGAGGTAGCATACCAGAGCTATGTTCTTCCTACTAACCTTTCCATGCTAGTTGCCATTCAAATCTATTTATTTAATGAATTGTCTGTGAAGTATTCTTTGCCTTCCTGAAGAGACCTTGCTCTATATTTAAGCCAGCATGGACATTTAAGAAAAAAAGCGGTTCTTGCTATATAAAATGTGCTTAATGTCAATCAAGAAAATTGTGTGCGGACGTCAGTGCTGTTAAATGAGTGAGTAGTCTTTAATCAAATTGTTTGTTCTGCAGGCAGTGGAACCTCCAGAAGAAAGACCCCAAAGCTAGTTGCAAGGTGGGTCATTTATTTTGTCTATTTTCTTAAAGATGGTGTCGCCAACTGTCTTTCGTTTTCCTGTCTTTTCTGGCTAACCAAGCCTCCACTGTTGGTAAAATTGACCCTTTCAGTATTTCAGAAGTGAAACTTATGTCCCTTAACCCTTTCTAGTTCAGTGTTTCTTGTAGGAATCAGAATGTTTTACAAAAAACGCCCAACACGAAAAAGAACAGAAGCCCAAACTAACCTGAGAAGTCAGAGTTCCAGCAACCCTGATTACGTAATTTATGTAGGCTTCGTACTGCAGATCAAATCACTTTGCAGATCAATACAAGTCCACATCTGGCTACATGCTGAGATTAGGCATCTGCGCTGCTTCTTTGGAGCATGCCTTAAAGCATGTAAAATGTAAGGTACAGCATGAAAACATGCTTTTAGTTTGTTGTGCCTATTCTTCGCACACGTGTGATTGAAATTGACAAGTTTGAAGCTCCATAAGCTCCCCACCACGTACCGAATTGGTGACGGACGGCTCTCATGAAAAAGTGCTCTGGTAATTTTAAAGCGATAGCTTTCTTTGTCTCTTCTCCCCACATTGCGGTTTGTCAGTTTCTGGCCATTTGTGGTCAACTTGAGACACTAGATGTCACTAGTTGCCACTAGGAATGAGTTAAATAAATAAAAATGTCTGATTGTCGGTTTCCCACCCTGGCCCCCCTTCACAGAAGCTCAATGCTCTAACTATTAGCCGCGGATGCATGCCTGAAAAGATTAAATAAATTCATGCAAGCCCGCGCACGAGATGCTTGGTGCGCCAGTCGCATCACATAGCAACGTTTTACCTATAAAAAATGAGCTCAAGCATCTTCTAGCTGACGATGAAGAAAGAAGTTATGGAACATATTTCTCTCCGAAATTCACTGCAGATCTCTCATTGTACTGTGGAGCTGTGGCATGTTTCTACAAGGTCAAGCATGTCGTGTCTTGTGATTGAACATGTTTTGATGCTGAATTAAAGTACCGCTTTCTCTGCAAGGTCCACCACGGTGGCTGAGGGGTGCGTTCGTCACTAAAATGTGCTATGTGTCTCTTATCGTAATGTGCAAGCTATCGCTGATGGATATCAACTAGGGGTGTGCGAATAGTGATTTTTGAGACCGAATCGAATACGAATCGAATAGTGCCAGAAGCAAATAGAACCGAATCGAATATTGAGTACTTTTTGAATAGTTTACGAATAATGATTACTCGTAATCACAACAATTATAAAACGAACTTCACGTCCGAGTATTTTTAAAGTTGGCACGTTTCCTTCATTACACAGTACGTTATGAAGCGTTGTTTATTAAAACAAAAATGGAGCATTAAGAGCAAACGAGTAGTTTCTTCGCATGCACAGGGCTCTTCAGGGAATTCGAATGATCGCTGTACAGCCTTTAAAGTATGGCTACCCAACTAATGTCGCCTGCTCCACCCGCAAGTTTTCATGTTCTATGTCTATACTATGCCTGCAGGGATGAAAATGTACCATACTTTTGCTCCAATGTTATGTTTATTTGGGCGCAGTTGACGTTTTGAGATGTTCGAAACGTATTAGAAAAATATTAGCATTTACGAATAGTGGCTATTCGATTTGAAGATCAGATCGAATAGGACACTGTTCGATTCGTTATTCGAAAGTTTCGAATATTCGCACACCCCTAATATCAACCCAAGGTTGGTTCTGCCGGTATTCAATTGTCATATAAATTTATTACTTCACAAACAAAATTAAGGCCAGAAACGTTTACATAGGTTGCTGTTGCGGGTGGTGGTGGTGACCAGTGTAGTCTGACTTTTAGTCTTAAGTTTTCTTTTCAGATTGTGTGTCACGTGTTGTAACATGCTGTAGTCTAAAGCTGCTGGGTCAGGTTAATCATGTGGCACATTGTGAACTCGAGTCCTAGAGCACACCATTGAACACATTCCACTTGGTGTTTTCTTGTACAGCTGCCAGCTGAGTTCAGTCTGGTGGAGGAAGACCCCTCGGAGCTGGTGGTGGCAGGTGTCTACGTGCGCCTGTTCGTGCAGAATCCAGGATGGACACTACGCCGGCCACAGGAGTTCCTCACCGAGTGCCTCGACCGCATCTGTGGCCTCCTTGCCAAGGAGCCCCTCGAAGTGCGTGGCCGTTCAGTAGCTTCAAAAACCGTCTAGCTCAGGGGTTGGCCAAATTGAAAATCACTGCTATTGCATGACCGTGATGATTAGCAGGACAGATTTTAGCCTGCAAACTGAATTGCTGATTAAGTTAATGGACTTTTTTGAATACTGAATTGCTTATTCAGTCTTGACTCTATTGACCCTTGAGACATTGCCTTGCCTTATACTGGGAACGCAACATTTTTTTTTTTTTCCCCTCCGCTTTTGTGCTGTGAAGTGCAGAATGCCCACCTACTATGCAACTGAGCTGTGTGGTAAAGCCAGCATCCCAATATGGAGACTACAGATGCACTTTCACATAGTGGGGTGCAGGGCTGCAAGTACATGAGAGCAGAACGAAGGAGGAAAGATGCAGCGGCATAAAGCTGGATGCTCTTAGCAGTCATGCTGAAATTGTGTGACTCCCCTTGTTGCAAAGCGCTAGAGTATGATAAGGAACTTTCTGGCAGCTGGGTGTTACAATTGTTTTGTTTTTTCACACACCACCACTAGACAGAACTCACTATAAACAAGTTGCATGCTGTGTCTGGAAGGGATACATGGCCTCTGACCTCACGCAGACCGACAAGGAGGAAGGCGGCCCCTTAGATCTGCTGTGCACGGCCGCATGCGGTGTGCTTCAGGGCCAGCCGAACCTGCGGGAGCGGCTACCCGTGCTAGGGCACCTTCCTCAGCTGTGTCAAGCACTGGCACGTAGGCCGGGCCTTCCCGGCTGCCTTCGCATCCTGCACCAGGCCAGCTCCAGCCAGGTAAGCTGTGGGAGTAGCCACCTCGTCTCTACAACAGCAGCTTTCCCATTGACGCCACTTGTGGCAGTGGCTGGCGCTATGCATCAGAACAACATGTTGGGAAGGTTGGTCTAGCATCACTGCTAAATACTAGGAGTGTGCAAATACTGAATAGTAGATTTCAAATAAAATATTGAACCAAATCAAGAAAAAGAAAGCCGAATATCATAGCGAATATCAGAAAATATATCGCAAAGGTTATGCTTACAAATATTGGCAAGAAAACACGATGCTGCAGATACTCGAGAGTTTCCTTATATTGCATAAGGATGTAGCAAGCTATCGGCAACTTAGGTACATAGAAATCAAGGATATACAATACAGCCTGCTGTTATACAGGGAATTCCTCATTAGTAGGCCGGCACTGATTACAGCTGCAGTTGTAGTATATAAAGGTCTCATATTTTTTTTTATCAATAGGATGTTTGTTGAATAGAATCAAGTGTCCTTTTTTTACTCTGAATCTAAAGATCTAAGGATTTAGTGGCATTATGTTGTACTGAGTACCAATGAGGTTCTCAAATAGTGAACCTGTGACTTATGGCAATATTTTATAGCATACAAAATGTTCCTTTCCAGTTTTTCTTCAAAATACAGAAGGGCTTTCCCATCTTTATGGTGGTTGGGTTATAAAGAGGCCAATCTGCACGACAGAAAAAAATGCGGACCTGCGCATCATGCGACTTTATCACTGTTCCGCGCATAGCCATTGTTGGTGCTGTCGTAGCCATCGTTGATGCGTTGGTACCACAGTTGGTGTTGCTGGTAAAGAGCAGGTGCCTTTTAATTGTCAAGTTCAGGCATTATTTGCTACCTGGAAGACTCAGAAATTGGAAGGTTCCCAAGAAGTTCGCCGGACCCTCCCGCCACTCTTTCTCGTTCGTCCACTGCCCATGCATATGTGTGCAGCCGGGCTGTCAACGCCCTAGTCGCATGACACTTTTGCACCCGCCACGTGCTCAAAGCTAAAAAATAAGACCGGTATGTGTCAACGAGTGGCGTTGGGAACAAGAGGCCGCCGTACCATATATCACGAATATGGCGGCCGTGAACAACTTTCTTGCCATCCAGTGCACTCGCTTTCATTTTCGAAGTGGTTTGTCGGCTTCCTGAGTATCGTGCAGCTGCTGCGAATAGATTCGCAACTTTAGTTGCTGACGCCCGACAAAGCAGCACCAATTATGCCTAGGGGCCTAGGCAGTGTGGCCATGACAAATTGCGGCTGGCTGATATAATGCTGGCCACCATGTAATGCTTGTCGCTACTCTGTTCATATGGGTGGCTCATTAGTGATCGGTCCCGGGATCACGCGGGTGGATTGGATTGACAGCTGTTGAAGTGGCGTTAAGTTGGTCGCCAGGTCTTCAACACGATCTGCATGCCTCAATTCCGGTGGCTAATCGGCCCTATTTATGCACATTCTCTTGCACTTTTCGAAATACGCGCTGCTTTTGTTGCTGTTCCCGCTGCCTGTGTCGCATTATCGTTTAAAATTAGCACATGCACATGGTCCTCTGCAACACATGCAATATGCAGCACTGCACAGGTCTCAATACCGATAACACTGAACATTAAAAAAATATCTATTAGATATTCGATTTGTGAATCGAATTATTCAAATGTTCACTATTAGATTTGATTCAGTGATATTCCAGCATTCGCACACCTCTACATTTACTTCAGTCAGTGCAGGCACACATTAATGCAAGGTAGAAGACAAACATGGGTACGCTATCTTCTTCGTAGTGTGTGTGTGTGTATGCGTGCACGCACATGAGTTCATGTGTGGAAAAAAACTGTTCGACATTTCTTCCTCATGAAGCTGTCATCTCCTACTGAAATTATTTCTTTTTTTCAATGTTGCTAAACAGTTTCTGCACACCAGAGCAATTCTTTTGGATTACCGTCATTGGATCACTGTACATTTGTCACAAACTTTCATGCAGTGTTGCATTTATTTTGCAGTTAGCATAAATAACAGAAACTCAGCTCTACCAGTCTCTCATTCTCACTGGGCCTTTCTTCTTTTCTCTTTTGTTGTGTAATTGTGTTTGTTATCTTTGGGATGTGTGCAGGCAAGAAGCAAAAAGCCTAGCCTAGCAGGTTCTTTTTTCTTCTTTTTTTTCTTTTTTTTCTTTTTCTTTCTTTTTTTTCAGTCCACTTCTTTCCCAAAGCAACAAAATCAGGTAGCAGCCTTTCCTATCATGTATCGTTTATGTGCCCAAGTTAGTGCAGAGTGTCCTCGGTCATCTTCAGCTTTGAATATTATGTGGCAGCCATTTCTATTGCTTTGTACAGTTTATCACTGATGTTATGTACTCTTAATGGGTGCCTAAGAAAGTATGGCTAGGCTTTTTAAACTGCCTTGTGCACATGTGCTGCACACAGGCCTGTGTACAGTCGGTGGGCGTGGCCTGCCTGGACCCCCTGGGCCGGTCCTTGTCATGCCCCGAGTCGGCCCAGCTGGCCTGCCAAACATTACTAGGGCTCTGCCAAGCTTCTGTGCCTGGTCTCGTTCAACAGGTGAGCCTTAAGCTTGTTTTAGCATAATAATTGTGGTTAGCGACCTATTTTTCAAAGGATTGTGAGGGCCTCGAACGTTTCCAAAAAAGTAGCACTGCAAGAGGATCCACACTATTGTTTGAGCAGAGATTTCAAGCTGTGAACTCAAAAGGAGGGGGAGTTGCTGGTTTTTCTTTTTGTTGAGAAGCTAACAGTCGCTGCTGATGTTTCTACATCTTGTGGCACTGCTAGTAATGTCCCAATGAATGCACACCATTCATTCTGTAATCTCCACCACAGTCATTCGTATTAATTTTGGTGAAATTGCAACTGAAACTTTCTGTAAGGCAATGCCCTTCGCTCACGTGCAGGTTTTGTATAACTGTGTGATAAACGTCCTGTGCAAATTGCTCTACTGACCACGCTGCTGGCAGTTAGCACTCTGATTTTGAACAGAGGTGGCCTTTCACAGTGCAGTTCGTTTGATAATCACGTTTGAATACAGTATCTTTTCCATTTTGTCCAGGATAAACGAAAGTATGCATTGTCTGAGGCAAGGCTGGATGAAAAAATGTAGATCTCAGCAGATGCAATAGTGATGGGCATTTTTCAACCTCCAGACAGTGCTGTCATTCCTTTCTATGAGAAAACCGTAATTTATTGTAGGCGTTGTCGGACACAACATGTTAGCATTTATTCTGAGCAAGACAGGCAAGTACTGTGTCCACAGATGATAATAAGCAAAATGTGCTGGCCTACCAAGTGGCTAAGTTAGCATTCCACTTCTGAATGTGAGGTCGCAGGTTTGATTTCAGGCATCCAAACCACTCGTGTAATCATATTTGGGTGCACGTCAAAATTAATCTGGTGACCTTTGCTACAGTGTCTCTCATAGCCAGAGTGTTTATTTAGGATGTTACACTTAATCAATCAATCATTCAATAAAGAAATTTCTTGTGAAGTGCCACCTCCATGTTAAACATTAGCAAAAACAGGCCATTGGTTTTACTGCAAGAGCAATTAGGGCCTAGCATCCTATTTATGCAATATTCACCACAGGAGACAGCAATGGGCCAATGCCTTGCCTGCTGCTTTTGTGGAGGAGGTGCGATTGTGTCTTTTGGACTGTTGTGAGGAGTGCATTTACGCTGCTGCTGTGTGACCATTTCTTGCATAGGCTGTGCGTGGTGGCCTGGTGGAACAGCTGCTCAACCTTTTGAGCAAGCCCTCAACAAGCGCAACAACCAAAGCGCATGCTGTGCAGGCACTCAAGGCCATGGCAGCAGACATGGCCAGCGGGGACCAGGTCAGTTTTCTGTGAAATTTATAGCTCTAGCGACCAACATTCGCCTCCAAATTTAGACTGAAATATGTACCAAACTTGGTTCTCCACAAGAAAAGTAGCAAGTTACCTATCAAGAAAGGGGTCAGGCAAGGAGACACAATCTCTCCAATGCTATTCACAGTATGCTTAGAAGAAGTATTCAAGCTCTTAGACTGGGAAGGCTTAGGAGTGAGGATCAACGACAAATATTTCAGCAACCTCCGGTTTGCCGATGACATTGTCCTATTCAGCAACAGTGGGGACGAATTACAACAAATGATTGAGGATCTTAACCGAGAAAGTGTGAGAGTGGGGTCGAAGATGAATATGCAGAAGCCAAAGAAAATGTTCAATAGCCTGGCAAGGGAACAAGACTTCAGGATCGCCAGTCAGCCTCTAGAGTCGGTAAAGGAGTATGTTTATCTATATAGTTTAATTACTTAGGGGACCCTGATCATGAAAAAGAAATTCACAGAAGAATAAAATTGGGTTGGAGTGCATACGGCCGGCATTGCCAAATCCTGACTGGGAGCTTACCACTGTCATTGAAAAGTGTACAATCATTGCATTCTACCGGTGCTAACATATGGGGCAGAAACTTGGAGGTTAACAAAGAAGCTCGAGAACAAGTTAAGGACCGCACAAAGAGCAATGGAACGAAAAATCTTAGGACTAACGTTGAGAGGCAGGAAGAGAGCAGTGTGGATCAGAGAGCAAATGGGGATAGCTGATATTCTGATTGACATTAAGAGAAAAAAATGGAGCTGGGCAGGCCATGTAATGCGTAGGATGGATAACCGGTGGACCATTAAGGTTACAGAATGAATACCAAGAGAAGGGAAGTGCAGTCGAAGACGGCAGAAAACTAGGTGGGATGATGAAGTTAGTAAATTTGCAGGCACACGTTGAATTCAGCTAGCGCAAGACAGGGGTAATTGGAGATCGTAGGGAGAGGCCTTCGTCCTGCAGTGAACATAAATATAGGCTGATGATGATGATGTACCAACACTGACTTCACCAGTTCATGTTTAACTGAAATGGAGGCCAGTCGATGTTGTGTGCCATGGTGCTACCAAAATTTTTGTTTCTTTTGTGCAGAGTGTGATGGTACAAGGACTAAAGGTGAGAGGTTGGTTTGTGTTAGCTAGCTGCTCAATTAAGCTGAGGTCATGGGAAAATATTGTGCTCAAAGGTATCGCCGACGATGCTTTTAACCTGCTTGTGCACACCAACGTTGATACCGTCGACACAATCATCAAAGAGTGCCAGCGGTTTAAACACGCGAAGAGCCGCCGTATAACCCAGAGATTCACATGGCTGCCCAATACGGCTGCAACTTCATCATGCGATGCCGTTCGCCAGCCACCCACCTGTGACCACGTTACATGCATTGTTCGTCGCGAAATTGAAGCTGCCTGTCCTGCACATATTCAACCACCCGTGTTTACACCCCACACCAGTGACCCATCGCAGCCATTGGTGTCCCTCATTCAAGCTGTAGTCAGGCAGGAGTTTCCCAATCTTGGCCTTCCATCAGCGTGCCCACTGACTCATCCTGACGCTCGGCCTTATTTCTCTGGACCCGCTCGATGATCCTACACCTTTCCCGTCTCCTTCCACAATCCTGCGGAATGGAGAACGCCCGACGATCAGCCCATCTGCTTCTCCTGTCATCGGGCTGGGCATATTGCTCGTTATTGCCATCGCCGTTGGACCTATGCATCTCATCAGATCGCCATCCACCCTACTCCTTCTAGACGTTCAGCCGCTGGTTCCCCTACTTACTACACGTCTTCCTCCCACGAGCCTCTTCCCTCTGACGCCACTGCTCCTGTTCGCTGCTTCTCCCGCTCCCTGTCGCCACAACGCCACCAATCCCGCTCTCCGCAGCCTCACCGCTTTTCCTCGCTGTCCTTCTATGGACGCTCGCAGCGGGAAAACTAGATAGTGCAGCTTATGGAGGTGAAGCTGCAATGCCATCGTCTCCTGCAAATCCTCTGCTGACTCTCCCCACTCACCATAGCCTCCTAGACGTCAAAGTCGACAATATTCCTGTGACCACCCTCATCCGACACTGGCGCACGCTTGTCTATTATGAGCGCCCCTTTACGCCGCCGCCTGCAGAAGATTATGATGCCATCTACGACACAGACAATACGTGTTGCCGATGGTGGTGCTGTTCAAGTGATCGGAATGTGCACCGCCCGTGTCAGCATTGCCGGTCGTCACACTGTTTGTTGTCCTTTTTGCCGTCCTTGCTCACTGCCCCCGTAACCTTATCCTTGGCCTTGACTTTCTTTCGGCACACTCAGCCTTAATTGATTGTTCTTCCGAAACACTCTGCCTCGATCTTCCTCTTGTATCCAATGCTTGTGAAACGCCCGTCAGCCGCTTAAGCCCCACCGCTTTTGTTCGCCTACCGCCTCGAGCCGTCACGTACGTGTGTTTGTCATCGACTCCTCCTATTCCTGACGGTGACTATATCGTCCCTCCAATTACTGATGTACGCCTGACGCGCAATGTTACTGTACCACATACCATCGCCACATTAGCTGATAACTGTGTGTTCCTCCCGCTACTTAACTTTGGTCTGACCCCCCAAGTGTTGCACCACAAGATGTCACTTGCCCACCTCACTGCTATAACAGACCATGACGTCAAGGTTGTCGCCATAACTGCTCCTGAAGAAGCTGAAGTTTCCCAGTCGGCAAGTTCTGATGGGGGGCACCATTTTTCGCAACATGATTGGATCAGACCTTTCACCTGACCAGGCCCGACACTCTCTGCCAGGTTTTGGCTTTATACAGTGACATTTTCGACATTCATGATCGACCCTTGGGCCAGACTAAGATTGTCACCCACCGAATCAACACTGGCGACTCTTTGCCCATTCACCGTTGACCTTACCGTGTGTCCGCATCAGAGCGCGAAGTGATTAAAAAAGAAGTGGCTAAAATGCTTGCGGAGGACATCATCAAACCATCATCTAGTCCTTGGGCCTCCCCCGTCGTATTAGTAAAGAAGAAAGATGGCTCCTGGCATTTCTGCATTGATTATCGGCCCTCAACAAAATCGCCAAGAAGGACGTGTACTCTCTTCCACGTATTGACGACGCCCTCAACTGCCTCCATGGTGCCACCTTCTTTTCATCCCTGGACCTTCGATCTGGCTACTCGCTACTTCATTAGATGCTCAATGTACAGTTGGCTGTGAAGTGGAACACTGTAACAACTGAAAAAGAGTCAGTGTCATTCCGCATTTGACCTCTAGACTGTCTCTGGAGCATTTGGTGTGGTCCAGGTTATGTACCGTATTTACTCGAATCTAGGCCGACTACGATTCTAAGCCAACCAACCCCCCAAAGTCCGAAGCCAGAAGAAAAAAAACAAGAAAACTGGAATGTAGGTCGAACACAAAAGCGAGGACGGTGTTCACAAAATGAAAACAGCATTTATTGAATATGAACATGCCGAGCTCATTCTACTTTATTATCGCTGCTAGCCTTGTCGCTATCTTCCTTATCGCTTCCATTTTCAAACACTGCACTATATCGCTATCTTCCTTATCGCTTCCATTTTCAAACACTGCACTATATTCAGTACCATCAAGCGCATTAGAGATGCTTCACTTTTTGAAGGAGCGCATGATCAAAGTTCCTGGGTAAATCTCATCCTCCTTGCGGCGCACGCAAAAAGCATCTCCCGTTGCCCCCTCCAACGACGGACATTTTTCTCATCGATTCCGAAGTCCCGTCCGGCTTGAATGTTTGACGATGCTTCTGCGGCTAGCACAACTGTTCGTTAGAAAGCGGTACTATAGAGGCATCGCCTTTTTGGTGCCATTACAATAACGCCACACCACACGCTGATACACCATTGCCCCCTCCAACGACGGATGTTTTTCTCATCGATGCTGAAGTCCCGCCTGGCTTGAACGTTTGACGATGCTTCTGTGGCTAGCACAACTGTTCGTTAGAAAGCGGTACTAAGTGGCATCACCAGTTTGGTGCCATTACGATAACCCCACGCCGCACGCTGATACACCATTGCCCCCTCCAACGACGGATGTTTTTCTCATCGATACCGAAGTCCCGTCCAGCTTGAACGTTTCACGATGCTTCTGCGGTTAGCACAACTGTTCGTTAGAAAGTGGTACAGTGTAGACCGCTTATAACGAAAGTCGCCGGAGTCGCGAATATCTGCACTATAAGCGGTACCGCACTATAACCAAAACAACGATTTTCAAGCCCTGCACATATGCAAAACATGTAGACCAAGTATGTAGACACGCTTTGTACTATTGCGCCCACATCGCGATGTAGCCGGTGCTCTTCAAGCTCGACAGCTTTGCACCAAGTCAAAACGAAACAACTGTTTGCCGCAACTGCTGGGGAAAAAACCGTGACCGCTATCAATGCGATTATGAACGGTGACTTTGTGGTGCTGAAGGCACGCGCCCGATGCACACACCGAGTCTGGACGAATTGACTACCATTCGCTGCAACAACTGCAGTCGAAACTGCGGTTGCTATCTATGCGATCATCGATGGCGACTACGCAGTTTTTTAGGCACGTGGCCGATGCGCGTATCGAGTAAAAACGAAACTATAGTATACTGTTCACCGCAACCGCTGCGGAGAAAACGGCGGCCGCTATCGATGCGATCGTGGATGACGACTATGCAGTTACGTAAGCCCGCGGCCAACGCGGTGTTATGCGCGGCGGTACATGCAAGAATACAGGCTTTATAGACAGAAATAGGCTCGAAGCATTCCGGCGTTGCTGTCATTCACGTACGATTTCATCTGATGGCTGTGGCGATGCTGACTCCGCCGCTTCGTTTCAGTTGGACACTAGCGTCGTTCTTGTTCTTTTGCGTCGCACATTTGCGGCGCTCCCCGAGTCCGAATCAACCGATGTGCGGCCAAATAAATCCGAATTAACGAGAGTTTGATTGCATTGAATACGCTGGCCAGGACTAGAGGATGAGTCTGAATTAACCTATTTTTGGAATTAACGAGGGCCGAATTAACGAGGTTTTACTGTAGCTCCAAACTAAATTTGCGGAACACTGCTTAAATTGACAGCGTCGCTCGCGCGATATCTGCACTTCACGACACGCATCGCGACGGGTGCACAGAAACTGAAGCCGCATTCAGTCCAAAATGCACCGCTGATAAGCAGCCGAGCAAAGGGTTTCTCCGTCGCCTAGACAACCTACACGCGCATTTTTTTCTGTTCGTTTTCTCCGCGTCTTGTGTTCCTCCTCTGCTTCGCTCTCGTTGATCTCCTCTCCCATCGGATTCTATGGGTGGGCGCACCTTGTTGAGAAGCGTGCTCGCTGCTGCCCTTGGCGGCGAGATTTTCTCGCGGAAGCCGCATTATAACCGGTATTTCATCTCATGCGGCTGCACTGTAAGCGGTATGCGTATACATGGAGTTCTATGGGAGGGTAAACGGGAGTCGGAAAAGGCCGCGTTGTAGCCAGTTCTGCATTATAAACGGTTACATTATCAGTGTTCTATACTGTACTATAGTGGCATCGCCTGTTTGGTGCCATTCTGATAACGCCACGCCGCACGCTGATACACCATTGCCCCCTCCAACGACGGATGTTTTTCTCATCGATGCTGAAGTCCCGCCCGGCTTGAACGTTTGACGATGCTTCTGCGGCTAGCACAACTACAGCATACCGATACTACCGATATGACACAGGTCAAAATGGCGACGTCGTTCGTGTACTTTAGTTGGCTACTGGCGTGGCTAGTAGCGTCTGCGATACTGACTTTTCTAGATAGCGCTAACTATGCACCATATTTATCAGTTTCAGTTAAAAACTGGCGTGTTTTTCAACATCCTCGAATCTAAGCCAACCCTAGAGTTTTGTCTATGATTATTTGAAAAAACTATCAGCCTAGATTCGAATAAATACGGTAAGTGAGAGCCGTTACTGCAGTATATGATGTTCAGTTTATTACATAATGACAGTTACACAATTTAGCTTGGTTCTCATAAGTGCTGCTGTCCTGAAAATGCTGGGCTGTCGGTAGGAGTATTTCCCAAGTATTGTAAGAGGTGACAAGCGTTGATGCAGTGTTATTACACCAAACTCATGTGTACGACTATGTTTTACTCTTAGAAAACTCATCAAACACTTTGCATTAGTGGGAAGGCACTGTATTTAGATATTCCCTTCAGGCACCAATTAGTTCTGTCCATTGAAAGTGCAGTTTCATAACATTTCTTGCAGCTTCAGAATCACGAAAAGCTTACAGCTGCAGAACAAATTGAGAATCTTCAATTCTTCTGCGAGTTCTGTCAAGTTCGCAGAATTGGAACTGCATGTGAGAATTCTTCACTAGAACGTCAGATATCAGAACATCAACTATTTCATGTATAGCATACTTGGAAAGCATGAACAAGTGGGAAAAAAACTCCGAGATACACTACTGATTCATTTGGCAGCATTTGCCCAATTTTAACATGCCCCTGAACCGAATGCGCACCCACTTTTTATGGGTTCAAAGTAGAAAACTAACGTAGAAATTATATTAGAGCTCCTAAACGAAGTAAAGATCATAATGTGCAACCGATTCTTTAGCAAGAAAATGAAGCATGCCTCCAATTTTGGCAATAAAAAAAAAGAGGGAACCAGTGAACTTTACCTTCACAGAATGTGTACTTATTTTGGACTTATTGTTCATCATCATCACTCTGGCAGCATTTTATCGCTGTCTGTGAACCACATGTCATCCTTTGTATGGTACGTTATACGTTTGATATTCTGCATTTATCAAACCGCTCCATAACAATCTCAAAGGAGGTGGTGGCTCACACCTAGACTAACCCCTTTTTGCATGCGACACATGTAGGCTTGTGCGAATATTCAATATCTTCGAATATTATGCTATTCAATATTTGCTTTGGCTCGAATTTCAGTATTAACCCTTTCAGGGTCAATGACATACATGTACGTCCTCTACGAACACCTTCAAAATGGTCAGTGACATACATGTACGTCATCGCTTGTACATTTAAAAAGCACGCCTCTTTCGATCATTTCTTTCGCTTGGCATGTGCTGCCACTCGACGGGAACACGCGGTAATTTTTTACTTGCGCCGATGCCTCTCCGTTCTTTTTTTTTTTTTTTAATGGCAACGGCGCGTCGGCTATCGCTCGCGCATCTGGACGCACGTGGCGGCGGCAAGTTTCGGTTTTATTCTGCGGCGGCTCCCGCTTTTTGCACGCGCTAAGCTGATGGCTATCTGATTTCAAATCTCTCAAAGGGCGACTGCTTGTTAATCGATAATTCATCGCTCACCGCGGTGCGATTACACTTGTTCCCGGGCAGGCGCGTATATACACAAATGATGCTGCCGTTTTTGCGTTTCCTTTTTGGAGACCACAAAAGCTCTATCGCACCTTGTTGGCAATAAGACGAAGGCTTCTCACTTGCAGAACGGAATGCATTAAGCTTGCATGTAGACGGGAGGGCATCAAGCTGAATTTGCGCAACACAGCATAAACTCCCAACGTCGTGCAGTGAAGGTCGCATTTCACAGCATTGCCACTTCTTTTGGGATTTAATGTGCCAAAACCAGTTCTGATTATGAGCCACGCCGTAGTGGAGGGCTCCGGATTAATTTTGACCACCTGGGGTTCTTTAACATGCGCTGCAACACAAGCACAAGGGCGTTTTTGCACGACGGGCGACCGCAAGACGCTCTCACGATTTCAAACGTCACAAAATTTTACTTTAGGCTGAAGCACAGCAGTGAGCAAGAGGCCGCAAGCAAAGTTTCTGTGCAGTTGGAGTTGCAAGGGATGGTTAAATTCCATATTACATCAAAGTATCTGAATAACAGCAATTTGAAAATAATTCGACTCCAGAGAAGAACCTGTTACCTCTTTTGCAAGCAAAGAACCAACTTTTTTTTTAGATTTGTCAACATCTGGCTCTTATGTCAAGGTTTTATGCAAATACAACTATTCTAACTATTCTTTTATAAATTATTCAACACTAATTACTATTTGCTTTGACTTTATTTCGAACCAAGAAATTTATATTTGCTCAAGCTTATACACATGGAATTCTCTGGATTGCCTAGAATACATGACACGACCTGTTGGCACTAGATTAGCGTGTAAAATAACTTATCTTGTGAATTAGCTTTCGTAATCAAAGACTGAAAGTTGCACACCGTTATTGTCATGCTGCGCGAGATGTTCTAAGGCCATCTGCAATGGCAATGACGCTGTCTAGGCTGGCTCTGATGGTAGGCTGTTGCAAATGCGGTTTTCGTTTTGCACCCGATGGCATCACGCCAGCAATTTTCTAATCAATTTGCTTGGGAAGGAAAGACGCACATTATCATCAAGTAAATACATTAATTATTCATTGTGAGCTGCCGTTTTCACTTGAAAATCTTTCTAGCTGCAGCTTGAAATTATGTGTTTTTGGCGTGAGATGACGTGTGTTCAACTCATTCATTGTCCTCTAAGTGCTGCCAAGATAGAAACTGCTGCTATTGGGGTCGCCATTTCGGTCTGGCACATGCATGCTGACCAGCCATGTAGTGGCTTTGGCGTAGCGCTGCTAAGCCTGAAGGCATGGGATCAAACTCAGGCTGCCATGGCTGCATTTCTATGAGGGTGAAATGCAAGAACACCTGTGTATCATGAATTCGGTGCACATTAAAGAACCCCAGGTGGTCAAAATTAATCTGGGGTCCCCTACTGCAGCGTACCTCATAATCATATCATGGTTTTGGCGCATAAAACCCCAGAATTTAATTATTTTCTTTTACGATAAAAATGTCTGTGTTGACCTTGAATTGGTTTCAGCTGCCTGGTGCGAGCTTACGCAGATTGGCATGAGAAAAATGGCTGGCTACATGAGGGGTTACTTATTGTGTGTCTTCTGTTCATTTTTGGGATGTTCTTCTTGTGCAGGTGAACAACCTTCTTGGCCAGTCCAGCGTCTGGTCCGACTACAAGGACCAGAAGCACGACCTCTTCATGGCGCCTGCTTCCACGGCTGGCTACCTGCCCAGTGAGTGTGGCCACCATGCCTGTACTTCTGCTATTCACATGTCTACTCTCCTGCCCGTTCACTTGTTGCTTTGTCTTGCGGTTACAGTACACATGTTACGGGGCATGCACAAAAGATTGACTCTATGACACGACTCTTCTTGCCAGTTATCGTGATTTGACTGCATATTGATTGTAAGCTCCTAAATTGGTCCAGGACACTTAAAGTTATGTGGCTAAGCTTGACTGGTATTCTAAACATCTGTAATGCCAGATTTTATTGTATTTACTTGTGTAAGACCCGCACTTTATATACATAATCTTTGTAGGGTGTGGCTCTTGCACGAGTCGAGCATATGACAACTCGCTAGAACTGCGAATTACGTCGCGAATGATGTAAAAAATAATGCACTGGAAAGTAACGCTGGCTACACATTATACACACATTCAAAATTCAGTGCCATTGATCAACTTCCGCTTCATTCCTTAACCTTCCCCCTGGTGACGTCTTTCCCTGTCATCATTTATTTATTTATTTATTTATTTATTTATTTATTTATTTATTTATTTATTTCATTACTTTCAATGCCCGAAGGCGTTACAGAAGGGAGTGGGGAAAAAAATACATAATTGTCATGATTGTTAGCGGCTAGTACCGTATTTTCCGGTCTGTAAGTCGCACCTTTGTATAAGATGCACCCCCCCCCCTCAAAACGGCAGTTTTTCTGGAAAAAAATGTATATAAGTCGCACCGGTGTATAAGGTGCACCTATTCGTTCGGTAAGTGATTGAAAAAAATGATTGACGTTTCACTCCGTGAACGCGGGTCATGCGCAAGCGTATGGGTGCCATATATTTCCACTCCAGGCGCACTTCTGTCATTGTGGTTGTGGCGATAACATCGTCCCCGCGCACCCTATGCTGTATGTGCGAGTGAAAGCGTCCGACGGTGAGCCGAATCGCGCACAAGGAAAACGGGAAGGCAGTGCAGGAGAGAGGGGGCTTGTATTCTGGTAGCAACTGCGTAGTCTACGCAGTGACGCGGGCCGTATCTTGACAGCGATCTGCAGACGCGACGAATTCGGGGTCGGCTGACTCGCGGACGGCCTACTGCGGCCGCTTGCGTTGCTGCTCCGTCCTCGCACGGCGCCCGGGAACTCGATCACGAGAAGAATGTACCCGCCACCTCGATAGCAAGCACAGAACCCGCAACAATTAAATCAGCCAGTGCGCTTCGCGTGGCTATAACATCGAATCTGATTTTGACAGGCAGTTTTTCCGAGAAAAATAACGTACATAAGTCGCACTGTTCTATTAGACGCACCGACTGAAAAATTTTGAAAAAGACGTGTCTTATACACCGGAAAGTACGGTATATACAATAATTGTCAACAGCGGAATTAAATGCAGAAACACTTGGAATGGTCACGACGTTTGAAGCTTACTACCTCATCAGCACGCTACCAAGAACGGTTGTGCATTGATGCCAGATAACCTGAGTGAAACTTTATTTTTAATTATTTACCTCGAAAGTAAGGGGCGCAGGTCTTTGATGAAGGCGAGTATTACGCAAGTAAATACGGTAAGCTTGTGCAAATGTTTAATAGTTTGGAATATTCGCTTGTTTATTATGGTATTCGCTTCAACTCTAATATCTGTATTCGAATGAACAAATGTAATTTTGAAAACAAAAATCGCATTCTCACCCAAAAGGTGATCTGTATTCGAATGAACAAATGTAATTTTGAAAACAAAAATCGCATTCTCACCCAAAAGGTGAAGCTTTGGAAGCAGTGATAGCTATAGCAAAGTATTAGACAACTACACGAAATAAAGTTCGCAGCTTGATTGGCTGTTTAAATTGCATTAAACATTCGCTTACTAATTAAATTGGCAAGTATGCTCTCATGTGTGCACAGGCAAACATGAACAGATCTCACTCAATGACCACGAACACTTGCTGTGACGACGCTAACGTGATGAGCGCAAACAGAGGGCAGTGATCACTTCCACTGCCTCTCGCTTCTACACATCTCCAAAACTTGAGATTGTGCGACCTCCAGAACTTGGCACGATGGAAGACAGCACATATGGCAGCCACCAGCCATCTCGAGTCGCCGAACCTTTGCACCTGTCGGAGATTACCTCGAAGGTAGGGCACGGGTGGTGAACACACTCAGCCACATGGACATCCATGCGCAGCCGCGGCCGGGCTAGCGGAGGACACGCGCGCTCACCTGCCCCCTGTCTTACACGTGCTTTTTATCACGTGACCTCCACCATCAAGCCCCCAATCTTTTTTGGACTCACCCTCGCACTCATAGCATACGGGTGTCAGGCACGATAGGATCTTATCGCACTTGTACATATTATGGAACCTCACAATGCTATTGATGACGACATTGAATATTTGCCTGCAGTGTCCATATACTAATTGCAGTAATACAGTTAAACCCGGATATATTGAATGTGAAGGGGGTCACAAGAATGTTCTATATATAGGTATTTCAATATATAAAATAAAATATTTATATAAGTTTAGAGGGGATTTTACTGCTATTCGTTATAGACAATAATTTGTTATATGTGGGTTTGATATATCCGGGTTTGACTGTATGTAGGGGAGGTAGAGAAAAAGTGGGATGTCTGGCATTTGCTCTTCCTTAATCACAGGCAAGCTGCATTCGATAAATACAGGTGCAAGCTCGTTTTGGATGCCATCGCACACGTAAATGCTGGCGCATCAAAATATAATGATGTGCAAAGAAATGCGAAGACATTCATGTAAGCGTGGCTTATATTTTGAGAAACTTTGGAACCACACATGCTCTCTCATCAAATTCTCAGAATAATGCATCATATCGTATCGCACCCATCTAACGTTGCTAAACCTTTCTGAAGGAATGATGGAAGCGTCTTCATTTTTGGTATCCAATGCTTTTCAAACTAAATTACTTTTCTCAACTTTTCTTGTGATATCACAACAAGGTGAAGCTAATAGCACCTGGTGCACAATGTTAATGTTTTTTGTGTGGCTACCTAGCTCCAAGTACTGAGCAGTGTCTGCATTTTTGTCAAACGTCCAATTTAAATTTCTGCTGCCTGACACCACTGTGGTTGTACTCTCTCTTGAGCATGGGGCTACTGTGTTCTAATGTAAGATCTAAAATGAGTTGACATATCGAAAAGTGGTCAAACAAAGCGTGTCTGTCAACATTTCAACAAGGGGACCTGTCTTCATTAGGGCACCAACTTGTCGTTGCCCTTGTTGGCCTAACAAAATAGGTCCCGTTGTCGAAATGTCAGCACCAGCACGCAACACCCCTTGTTAGGCTGTTGTTGATCACTTTGAAGCTTCGGTATACATCTGCTGTGTATCCCTGTCTTGTTTGGTCGTATCATCGAAGGAGCTAAACCTCTTTAAAGGAGCGAAAAATGCCTTTAGGACATAACCATGAAAAAAAATCACAGAGAAAAAAAAAGCCCTCTTTCAGATGCAACTGAGATAACAAACCTTCAGGTGGCCTTTTTAAAATTGAGGCACGCTTTTCTGGCTCGCAGGTGCAGGTACGGCTATCGCTGGCTACCTCACCCAAGGCTCGAGCCAGCACATGCCACAGACGCCGCCACCCCTGGGCGAGAGCTGATGCCTGCTGGGACTTATACGCGACACAAACGTGCCTTCCACTGTGATGTTGGGTTCGCTGCCAAACCCTGTTCCTATCTGGTCCAAAGCTGTGTGTGGGGAGGGGGAGCGTGGTGTCTGTCTGCGGCATGGCTTGGAGAACGCAAGCTGGCCTGGTGAAGAAAGCCCCCTCCCTGCATAAGCCACCTGGCAACGAGGTCCGACTCAGCGCTACTACTCTTATCATACGTCTCGGCGCTGGTGGCAATGCCGTGGCTTGTTGTCCGTCTCGTGACTGAACTTGTGCCTCCCCTGGCATCCCGAATTGCAACTGCAGCACTCTTGCTGGAGTGATGTCCAAGCCAAAGGAGCGAGGCTGTCGTGCTGTTTCCCCCTCTTCTGGGCAGCTTGCCAGATTGTTTATAACACTCGTCAATGCAACGAGTCTCTCCTGGAGCTATCAAAGTGTCAGCCACATTTAGAGCGACCCGCAGACGAGGCGTCTGCGGGTCGACGATTTGTATACCAGTTTTGTTTGCCTTCATAATTTTTAATGTTGTTACTTTTCGACTTTTTTTCCAATTTCTCTTGCTGTGGCTGCAAAGTGGAAAAGTTGGGGCTTTAATGCTCGCCGGTGCCGTTGAGGAAAGAGTAGTTTTACAATGGCCGTCGGTAGGTGCCTGTTTATGTAAATTGTCCGTCGTTTTTGGCTACAGAAAGTGTGGATGTGATGCTTATTCGGAAATGCTTGTGCGTGTTTTGAAACCGGTTTGCAATAAAGACATTCCCCTTGCAGTCGTCTGTACAGGAAGGTGTGTTGACCCTCAGGGCAGGATTTGTTGTAACTGATAGTATTATTTTTGCTGCATACATTTGGAGACTAAACCTGAGTAAATTATCTCCAGATGAGAGTGAAGCTAAATAAAGAAAAGAAGAACACATACCGAGATTTTTATGAAAACAGGTCACATATTCTATGTTGACGTGACAGTCAGATTTTTTCTGCTACTTTTTATTCTTAAATCAGCTCATTCGCAGAAAAATAAATGTTTGTATGTGCTATATTTGCATCACTTAGTGTCTGTGGGATGAGAGCTTAGTGCACGCAACTGTGACAGAGCAGAATGGGAGGCTTTATACACAATGTTGCTTCTGCAGAATTGGTGCTCTGGTAGGTAAGCATGTGCTGTAGTTGCTTGCTTAATAGAGAGGTTTAGCTTGTCCGGTAATCGGGTAAACTGCGGGCTGAACCGGGCGTTGGAGCAGTTCTGGTGGCACCGTAAACGTGAGCGACCCTGTATGGTGCTGCCACCTGGTGGCGCAGAAATCAAACAGACAAAAAACGGCTAATATTGCAGTAACCAAGTGTATTCTACTTCGCTGCTGGTGTATATGTATGTTCGACAGTGGCATAATCGTGTTGCCGCCAAAAATTTACGCCAGCAGAGAAGTAGATTACACTTGGTTACTGCAATATTAGCTGTTTTTGTCTGTTTGAGCTCTGCGCCACCAGGTGGCAGCACCATACAGGCGGCTCACGTTTACGGTTCCGCCAGAACGCCCAACGCCCGGTTCGCCCGCGTTTACCCGATTACCGGACAAGCTGAACCTCTCTAGTGTTCTGAAGATCGGGCTTGTGCGTGTGAGTACAATGAAGGGCGTCCTTTCGTGTTTTGTTTGGACTGCTCCTTATGGCGAGATGTGCCTCCAAAACACATTAGTCTTAGTAATAAAGTTAGGATTATAAAAGCTAAGACAATGACGTTTTCGTTTACTTTTCTCAAAACTCATTTGTCTTGATGTTTGAATAGTGAAATTTCAAAATCAAATGATATATATATATATATATATATATATATGTATAGATGGCATATAATATCAACTTTAATATTGCCTCATTTATAAATTAGAAAGCATATACTATATGGCAGATGATGCTGTATTTGCATTCTAATATGTGAAATGCTGTTCGCAGCTGTAAGTACAGCTGAGCAGAGAATTTGTAAATGAGAAAAGTTCAACTTGGCTATGTCTTACACAATTGTATGTAAATGATGGTGGTGCAGCAAATGACCTGTGCTTTACTAGTATTTGTGCATAGAGCATGACGTTCATTGACATAGTTCCTGGTCATATCGGAGGAGCCAGGTTTAATATTAGTAGTACGCCATGTGTAACTGCATCACACTGCACATAAGTGGGGCAAGATCCACCAAGGAAGCAAAAGGTTCTGTTTAGCATCTTTGGTTGATCTCGCCTGTTAAACCCTCAATTTTCTGGCAATTGTTTCAATGTTCATCGCTTGTTAACGTTAGCGTAATGTGTTAAAGAACCTTTCAGTCTGTCCGACATACATCTCCTGCAGGGCAGTGGAATATTGTACCGTGTCTTGAGATGAAAGTTCATGAATTATATTTCAAGTGCTATGCAAGCTATGCAAATATGACTGGCACTGATGTTTTAGGCTACTTGGTGGACATGCTGTGCACAGAAAATTAAGCTGAAAAAGTGCATAATGAAATAATTGCATTACCTAATTCAAAATGTTTGAATTTAGGATGTAGGGAAACTTGAAGACTGTCGTAACCTAATACGAGTTCAATTAGTTTGATTCTTCTAGCAGAAAGGTCTTGAAAAAAAATTCATCCCGAAATTTCTCACTTCATGCAGCTAATTTTGTGTTCCGAGTTGAGGATGTTGGTGCAAAGATTCGCCTCGAATTAACTCAATTCCTTGCATGTTGCACACAAGCCGGAAAGCAAGGCAGAAAGCATAGCCGGGGTAGTGTTCTCAGACAATCACTTTCTGGGATACTTTCACTTTTGTGAGATTTTGCATGACTAGCAGCAGACTCATCGACGGATTACAAAATTCCTCGAACTGTGATAAGACAGCATACCTGGCACTGCGCCAAGAATGCTGTCGCTCATGGACGTCAATAGACAGTTTTAGTTTAGCGTGGTTACCGGAATAGCGGGCGTACCGGAATAGCGGGATCGAAATGCGCATGTGCAGAATGCTAAACGAGCCATACCGTTTACCGTGCGCACGTTATTTCTCAGAGTTAACGTTACCATGTTAGCGTGTTTACGTAGTGTACGTAAAACATGGCGGCGGTCCCGGCCGCCCGCTTCGAACTGAATTTGGAGTTGCTGTTGAATAATTCACTTCGTTGGTAGGAAATGACTGCGTAAATGGCTTTCGCTTACCTTCAGGCAGGATCGACAATATGTTTTTATGGATAATTTAGCGGAGTTTTCGAGATCGCTTCTCGTTTCGAACGCGCGTAAGCCTAACGAAGGAAATTTTCTCCGAGATGTGAGCGCCACCTGTCGATAAAGTCGGGAGATAGGCGCGATGACGGCATATGGCCTCTGAGATGGGAGGATTTCGGAGGCTATGGTAGACAGCTTGTACTGCTTGTCTGTTTCGTTGCAGATCGACGGACATGTGAAGTAAATATACAACACGCTCCTGGCTTCCATTGTGCTGCTTATCGCACTTTCCGGATGCACACACCCATAGAATTAGTTGCCCTATGTATGTGAAATTCAAAGCGTAATGGAATAGCGTCCCGCACGTAAATTACGCTATCACGCTATACTAAAACTCTTTCTGCAAAATTCGTTTGCGGAACGGTAACGCTATTTCCCGTAACCCCGCTATTACGCTAACGCTAAACTAAAACTGTCTAATATGTTTGCTGTTGGTCACGCGAAGTCTTGCAAAAGTGAAAGTATCGCCGAAAGTGGTGCCAGGGGGTGGTACACCGGGCACCCCCCCCCCCCCCCTTCCGCTTCAGAAGAAAATTTCTCGCTATGCCACTGCCTGCAGTGGACCGGTAGCACCTGAATTGTATGATGCTTGGTGGTGTGTTTTTCAAACTTCACTCCAGCTACTTGTGATGACTGTGACTCGGGGTCGTGAACACAAGGATTGAAGAACATTCAAACAAACATTCGGCTGCGTCATGACTTCATTACCCAAATTTTAGTTGTAATCATCTGCTTTTAGAAGCTTAAAAACGTATTCCAGGGTTCGTTTGCTGGAAGGCACATTTACCCCTGTTTAACTTAACACCGGTGAATTTGGGGAAAAAGCATCGCTCGCACATTGTCCCCCAGGCACCCACGGCATGTAAAGTTATACCCCATACTGCAGTGAACCGCTGATGTCTGTCTGTCTCTATCGTGCTACAAACTGCAGCTGACACAGTTGGTGTTGCTCATGTAAAGCCATGCTCAAAGTATCAGCATCACTGAAGAGTGTTTCTTCCTTGACTATGCCCTGACTGCACAAACATGCTCAAGAACTATAATGATGAGCAAATACATGCGCACCCGTTACCATTGCGGCCGCGACGGTATCTAAATTTCGAGCCTTGTGTAGTCGACACCACGGTGGAACATGACAGTGCCTGTGGTGCTTTATGCAAGTATGTGTGGTCCTGCAGCTCTTTGCCTCAGGAAAATTCTTGCTTTTGGCCGCAGGAACTGTGGTTTGTATATGTCTCAACTGCATCAGCAATTGTGTGTCAGGTCACCCTTTCATCCCGTTTCTTATAATTATTGCGATAGCAATTATATGGACACTCCAAAGCGGATTTCTGCCGTCGCCGTGAGGTTCCGTATGACGTCGACGGCGATGAAATCGTTGCCGCGCTCCGGACGCACCTGAATTGTATGATGCCAGTGAAAGGGCGCTCCGGACGCGCGCTTTCACGAGGAGCGAACGCACGTCGGAGAGCAAACGCGCGTTCTGCGCCGTGCTCCCTGAAGGGCTACAGAATTAAGCGTCTCTTTCCTCCTTTACAATCACCATATATATAGAGAGCAAACGCGACTTCTTCCGTCGCGCGAAAGGCCGTGGGGCGGACGGGCGGGAGGGGAGGCGATCCATATTACGAGGGAGAGGGGCAACCCAGAGTTTCTGGCGCCAAGAGTGGGGAATCCGATCGGGGGGCGCCGGAGGAAGAATAGGTTGAAGAGCAAGGCGCGCAAGCAGACGGCGCCCAGGAGACGTCTGAGACAGGCGACCAAGTTGGTTAACGAGGTGAGCCTCCCGAAGCTCCGAGTAGGAGTTGTGCACCCCCAAAGCCGCAAAACGACGGTTGGAAGTGGACACCGGGAGGTCCAGCGCACGCTTATGCACAGACCGGATGAGGGCATCCAGCTGGGCCTCGTGGTGGCGACCGAGACGGAGGGAGGGGGCTGCGTACATGATCCGACTGATGACGAACGCTTGGGCCAAACGAAGGGCATCCCGCCCTCGCAGACCGCCACGTTTCGTAGACACCCGACGAATCATGCGGCTCACCTGCTCCCCCATACGGCGGAGGCGGGTAAGGGTAGAGCCCGGGTTGAGAGAGGACGAAATAAAAAGTCCCAGAACACGGAGCTCGGTGACCACGGGGATGGGACCCGTGGGCAAGGAGAGCCGGGGTGGGGGTAAAGAGGAAAGAGAAAGAAGTGCCGATTTCTGCGGGGTGCACTCCAGGCCACAAGAGGTGGCGTAAGTGTCCACTATAGAAGCAGCCTGTTGAAGACGCTGCTCGATTTGAGCGGGGTTGCCAGAATTAGTCCAGACGGTGATGTCATCGGCGTAAAGTGCGTGTTGGATACCCTCCACCTGGGCCAGAAGAGCAGGAAGGCGTAGCATGGCCAGATTAAAGAGGAGCGGAGAGAGAACTGCTCCCTGAGGTGTGCCCCGCGTGCCCATGGGGTACGGCCCGTGTTCAGAGTCATCGACGCGGATGAAGGCAGAGCGGTCAGAAAGGAAAGCGCGGATGTATGCGAACGCTTTTGAGCCGCAATGTGTCGTGTTGAGATTGGCGAGGATACTACTATGTGTGACGTTGTCAAATGCGCCGCGCAGGTCGAGCGCAAGAATGGCTTTGTCGTTGTGGCGCATAGTAGTAGGATCAATAATGTCGCGGTGAAGCTGGAGGAGGACGTCTTGCGCGGACAGATGCGGGCGGAAGCCGCACACGGTGTCCGCGAAGGTCCCCTCCCGCTCAAGGTAAGCGGAAAGGCGATCCCTAACCATCGCTTCCTTGAGTTTCCCTACACAAGAGGTGAGAGAAATGGGGCGGAGGGCCTCGATGTGAACGGGGTTGCCAGGTTTGGGTATAAATGTAACGAGAGAGGTAGTCCATTCTGTGGGGAGGGGGCACCCATCCCAGACAGAATTCATGAGGTGAAGGGAGAGATAGGCCGAGTCGGGAAGGTTAGCCAGCAGGGTGACCGTGATGCCATCGCGACCCGGGGCCGTACCCCGTCTCATTTTGGCCAACGCAGCCCGAAGGTCAGGCAGCGTGAAGGGAGCATCAAGCTCAGGGTGGGACGGCCCGAGTACTGATACTCCGTCCACCGTGCGACAGAGGTACCGGTCGCGCAGCTTGTCCGCGAGCTGAGCCGAGGTGCCAGGGAACCCGTGCAGAGCGCGGCGCAGTAAAATCACCATATATTTCTTCCGTCGCGCGAAAGGCCGTGGGGCGGACGAGGGGAGGCGACATTTAGCTGCGGCACCAAATCCGGCGTTGCGAGGCGAGAAGGTGGGTAAGATTTCCGACGCTGCTCGACGAGTGGATCTCGTCGAAAACCTCCGAGCTCACCTACGCCGCGCGCGTTCGGTGCGAAGTCGGCAACAGTTTCTGCGCGTTGCTGGTGCTGCTGCATGTACTGATAAAACTGTATAGCTCTCTACTAATCTGCTATCGCAATTGATGCTTCGCCTTTCGGGTGAAGCAGCGATTTTTTTTAATGTTTTGCACGTGTCGATTTACCTCAAACACTTTTTAAGCGAAGCTTTATAGGCTCACAAGTGTCGGGGGTGGTGTCACGCTGAAAAGTGGGCTGATCCTGGCGATAGTGCAGAAAGAGTTCAAGCTCAATGGCACATACCACGGACAATAAGTTACAATCGTCGAAAACCTCCGAGCCGCCCCCAGAGGCACCGGCAACAGTCAAGGCCGCGCGCGTTCGGTGCGAACGCGGGCAAAACGCCGTCGGCTGTCGACACAGTTCTGCGCGTTGCTGTTGCTGCTGCGTGTCCAAGTTTATATAGCTGATAAAACTACTATCCTTACTCCGTATAGTTCTCTACTAATTTGCTATCGCAATTGATGTTTCGCCTTTCGGGGTAAACTGCGACATTTCTTTTTCTCTTCCTCAAACCTTCTCTATCTGCCTTGTACCGCTACCCATGCCTGTAACGAATCCGGTCGAATCGATCTCTTCCTTGCTATTTTCCCAGCAATACTCTAAACGTATTTTGCTTATCTCGATGGCTGACCGGTTGATGCTTCCGTCCACTTTAAATCCAAGTGCTTCTGTAAGGTGTGTACGTTACCTACGGGTCTCACCGGGGGAATCCCTTCGCATTGCATTAGGATGTGCTGAGTGGTCTCCGGATTTTTGCTGCAGCGTACACATGCCTCTTCAAGTTGAGAATATTTACTCTGGTATGTTTTTTGCCCTTAGGCAACCAGCTCGAGCCTCAAATAAGGCACTTTAGTGTTATCGTACAGATTTTCCGTTCTCATTTCTTCTTCTTGTAAATCTCCATGGCCTCTTTTGTTTTGCATTATTTGCATCCATTTCACTGTCTCGGTTTCTCTCAATTTCTTTCTGATGACTCTGGATGCGCGGAGGCGAGCGCCATCTGGTGGTGGTGCAAGGAACCCAGCGGCGCGCGTCCGCTGTGATTGGTTGGCTTATATTCGGTTAGGGAACAGCCAGGCCGCAGCGTCCACGGTCACGAAACCAGTATTGAACATGTTCCTCCAAAACAGGAACGAAAGCTCGTTCCTCGTCCTTCCCAATCTTCAAACGACTTTCCGTTACATGTTCGTTTAATGCAAAAGGAACGCGTTCCTAGTTACACTACGAACATTGAACGTGTCGTTACGTTTTATGATTCTCTAATGATCAAGTTAAAGTTCTACACGGTGTGTCCAGACTCCAGAATGACCCTTGTTGCTGTCCAGACTGGCTCAGACAAGAAAAAAAAAATCGGCTCCCCCCCCCCCCCCTCGAGCTTTTCGGCCCGGCGGGAGCGCGCCGCAGTAATTAAAGCGCGGCCCTCTTCACCTGCCCACCCTCCCCCTGGTGCCTTTCGGCCCGGCGGGAGCAGTGTTGTACACGTCCCTCTAAAACAGGAACGAAAACTCGTTCCTCGTTCCTTCCCAATAGTGAAACGAGTTCCCGTTACATGTTCCTTTAATGCGAAAGGAACGCGTTCCAGTTACATTTCGAACATTGGAACGTTTCGTTACATTAGCGTTGTATTTAATGATTCTTTAATTAAAATATAGTGTCGAATAATCCTGAGGCGAAATAATATGAGCAATTTAAAACTCACATAGAATTACGTATATTGCACTAATTTGAACATCGCCGGCAGCAGACTATCTGGAAATAAAAAGAATCCAAAGAAACGCCCCTATAAGAATTTTTTCAGGGAGCACCGGACGTAGTCCAGAGATGTCTAACTGCAACTTTGGTGCTCGTATATTACAAGTGCAACACATATGGCACTTTCCACTTCGGTCTTCAAATGTACAGACAGGATACTGCGCTTCAGATGTGGAAATAGAAAGTTACTCACATGCATCAAAATAATTAAATTTCTTGCACGAGATACCGCATCGAAAGGAACTATACATAGGCGTTTGATGAAAGCTGATTCAATATTGCAGTATGAGCGGAAGAAAAATGTCCACTATACATATTCGCAACTTAGTAAAGTCGCTTGTTTGAACTCTGCAAGAGTTGCATCTCGATGTTGGTGTCCGACAGACGAACCCGTTTCTTCGTAAGCACTTCGTTGGCAATGTTGTAGAGCCGTTCCACCGAAGCGCTTGAGGGTACTGCCCTGCTGTAGTTGAGGAAAAGTTGGTTCAGTCCCTCGAAGTGCTTCATCTGCGACAGCGGGTAGTCAACTGGTACCAGCAGGTACCGCGACAGCTCATCTTGTTCCTCGACTGGAAATCTTTCTTTCTCTCTCTCTCTTTCTCTCTCTTTCTCTCTCTCTCTTTATTTCTTTCTCTCTTTTTATATCTCTTCCTTTCTCTCTCTTTCTCTCTGACCTTCGTGTTGATTTTCTTTCTCTCTCTTTCTTTCTCTGTCTCTCTTTCTTTCTTGTCTGACCGTCGTGGTGATTTTGTAGATTTCTCTCTCTCCTCACTCTTTCTCTCGGTCTTTCTTTCTTTCTCTCTCTCTCATTTTCGCTCTCGATTTATTTTTCTTTCTTTCTCTCTTTCTTTCTTCGTCTGACCTTCGTGGGGACTTTCTATATTTCTCCCTCTCTTCCTCACTCTCTCTTTCTCTCGGTCTTTCTTTCTCGTTATTTCTCTCTCTTTCTTCTCTCTCTTCTGTCAAATTCAAATTTATTTACCAGACAATAAGCTGGAAGGTCCGCTGGGTTAAAAGCCGTAAAAACGGCTTGACAGGGCCCAGGTGACCGTTACATGGCAGCAGATGTACAAGATGCGCAGGTTGAGATGATAGATACGCCGTGACAAAGGTACAATGAAAGCAAGCAGATTATACAACATCTACATAAATCACACAAATGCATCTAAAGTTACAATGCACAGAGAAATGCATATGGAAATTTACAAGTAACAATGTATCAGTCCTGGTCCCTGGTATGTGCCATTGAGCTTGGACCCTTTCTGTACTATCGCCAGGATCGGCGCACTTTTCAGCGTGACACCGCCGCCGCCACTTGTGAGCTTTGCTTCGCTTAAAAAAATGCACGATAGTCACGTGACAGGCAAGCGGTAGTTTGCGTATAGTGAACCAGGCCCCGGAAACTCTCGAGTTCACCAAATGGCCACAGAGGGCGAAAAATCAACCGCGGCGCGTTCCAGCATAAGCGCGCAAGTGGAGCTACTGTAATTTGGTCGCATACTTTAGTTTGTGTTTTTTCTGCTAGGGGCGCTCAACGGGGCTCAGTATTTGATCTATTAATGTAAATATAATAACCAAAAAACACAGTTACGGTGTCATTTGTTTACAAAATAAGTAGTGTATTGTTTTTATTTGACTTCTGTTATTAAATTCCTTGCTTTGTTACTTGAATAAAGGTTTTGAGGCCTCACTCACGTGTGATCAGCAGCAGCCCACTGGTATCGATTGCAGTCCGTGCCGTTTATCGATTCAAATTGTACGGCGGTAGTATTTGCGAGCGGGGTGGTCGTTTATGTTGAGCAGCATCACGCAGGTTCGTTTTAATTAGTTATCAGTAATATCTCAGCCAGTTTATGCGTATAAAATTCGATAGCTGCCACCAAGCGAAGTTGTTTAAAGACGGTAAACTTTATCAGCTGGCGGCGTTTCACTAGCATAACGGCTGCATGCACGGCTTCCGCCGTTTGTGATCTGCCGCGTCTGGCCGCGTAATGACGTGTTGCTCGAAAAAGAAAGTGCTGGCCAGCACGAAAATTCATCGCTGGAACCGAGCACAGTCTGCTTGAAGACTACCCACGAAAGCGGATTAACCTTGCAGCTCCTCGGCTTGTGCGCCGGTGAGTAAAAAAGCAGTGCTTCGCATTTTCAACTTTGAATTTCTTTGCGTGCGAGGCGGATAAAGCAGATTCCTGTCGTCATTAATTAAAAGTAGAAAATAGTAATAATTATAAAGTTATTGCCCTTCCAAAGCAATTCAAACGAGGCTCTTGCTATTTTGCCAAGTTGCTAAAATTGCTAACATGAGTACGGCATAGATAATAAAGTTTTGGCTGTTTCTGCATAAATGATACACCGCGATAAGTTCACTGCACATTAGTGACAAGTGTACTTCCGGTGATACAGTTAGATTAACTGCATTTGAGACATAATAAAATGACTGTGTTTATTACTAGTATCTGGCAGAAACAATTGTCATCTAATCGAGGCTTGACTAAGCACAGCCCACACAAGGACACCACTGAAAGAAATGCACACTCAAAACAGTGTTGGTGTGTGTGTGTTTTTCTGTCATGGAGCGTTTCGTGCATTGTTCTCTGACATACATGAATCACAAACTCAGGCACACTTCCACCATAGTAATTGAGGCTCTTTTTTCTTTCGATTCCAGCCTCCAAGACGCTGCTCATATTTGGACTCATCCCTTTGGACTCTATTGTCTCTGAACGTACAAGTCAACCGTGAATGTGTCACCACTGGAAGTAACATCAAGGGCCAGCATCATCACAGGGTATGTATTTGAGCACTTCAACTAGAACCGTGATTTATTCATTATGGGACAAACTTTTGTTTCACCATTTTTTGCTTGCATGTGTGTCATGGCTTTGTCATTTCTCTTTTCAGGAAGACGGACTAACGAGAGATTATTGGTCTGCAAGCTGCCCACGCTAAGCCACAAGATGCTCAACTGTCACCATAATGACAACAGGTCCTCTTGAACTACGTGCCTCACTATGAAATGTTTGGAAGTTTACCAGATAGAGAGGTGTGAGCCCTGTTAGGAAAGCAGCAGTCTACAGTTCTGTATCGTACCGAGCGGGAATGAGAAATTTGACATACAAGCTTAGTTGCTTTTAAGGGCGTTTTATGACAATCGGGGAAGTAACATGTTGAGTCCCAACTTGTTTCTTTTCCAGTCATTATAGCCGTGACGACCAGAACAGAAACAATGTAGCAAGCTCCTACTTGCTAATGCACAAACTCTGTCATCTGCTCTGTGCAAATCAATTTGACGGGCATTAGTACCATGAAGTATCACATGCTCCCTCACAACGATACTTTGTTACATGAAAATGCAAAGAATTTTAAAATGATCAAAAGCGCCTAATGCAATTTTAAGGAAATGACACTTCATGTTGACTGAAACTCTGGCAGTCACTCTTCATTTTATTTTTTGTTTAAAGTACCCTCAGGGCCACCTCGCATTAAAGAGGGGAGTGGTTACAAAGTAGTAGAGTCAAAACAAACAAGTGCAGTGAGTTCTTGTGACATAATGATTCTCCTGATTATACAATGTTAGCTAATGTTTTGCAAAAAGTTTGTTATCTGTGATGGCTACGATACTTGGTGGTTACATTTCTGAGATGTACGGGGCATGAAAGAAAGACTTCGTGTTACATGAATCAATCCCTACCTTACTGCGATGATCGACGCAATTTGAAATGCACTGAGGCCGCAGTATGAAGTCGTCATGAAGTGTGGTGCGATAAAAAAAATTTATGAAATAGCAAAAGATGGCCGACTCTGCGGCGATTAGCTAGTGGAATGAGTGCTAGACTAGTTTACATTGACGTTATACTTGCGGTACGGTTATAATTAGAAATAATGAAACGAGTAGAGTTACTGTGTACTAGTTCAAGTGAAGTAATAAGGTTAACGCGACTGGCATCCCGTATTGCAGATGCATATTCAAGTTTCGAGCGAATTAGTCTTGTAAAGCTGTAGTTCTAAAGTAGACAGTGCTTTGGAAAAGTTGTGCCATAAGTACCCGAGCATGTTATTAGCATTGCTAATGATGCACTCTATATTAATGGTCCAATTTAAGTTATTTGTAATGTTTACACCGATATATTTATATGGCATGACAAAATCTAAGGGAACGTTAACATGGCAAGTGCTAGGATTAGAATTAGATCTCGAAATACGCATTATTTTGCATTTGTTTACTACAAGAGGCTCATATACAGTTTGCATGAAATCAATAACTAGGCTAGTACTGCACCATAAGAGATATCTAGAAAAGGCAAGCTCACACAACCGGCCAGCCTATTTAACACTTCACAAACTTGAGAAATCACTAAAAACAAATATTGTTTCTCTTCAAACAGCAGATGACAAACCTGAGCGCCGTGTGCTCCCAAAAAGATTTTGAAATGTACTCGCAGAATAAGTTCAGCTTAACATTCAGCTAATCAACAGTGGACGAGCACGGGAAACCTCACCTGAGCACTAAATGTGCAGCAGAAGAATATCCAGAGCACAAAATATGTGGTGTAAAATTTAGCATAACGCCCCCCCCCCCCCCCCCCCCCCTACACTTCGTGCTACGAGGGCAATGGGACATTGCAGCTCGAGTTCATCTTGCTGACAGTACATTTCTGCCGAGCATTTTTTTATGTTCCTTTCTTTACTCTAGCTGAAATCGTCGAACGCAGAGAATGTAAAACGTCAAGCAGCACTGTACGCAATACAAGTACGAGGGCAGCTCAGCATACATATCACTGTCTGAACCTTCGTTCGCCCTGCTTTACGGCACGCCGAACACGATGAGAAAACTTCGCTCGATTTCAGCTTTGCGTTCCATTAAATAGATGGTTATTTGTGTTTCTGTATGTTGTAAACTCGGTGACGGACAACATTAAGTCCACCTGAGCTGTACGAAAATTGTGAGCATGTACTGCCTCATTCACCATTGACAATAAACAATGTAAGCTTACTTGTTTGAAGTGTTTTATTGCCAGTTGAGGCCTCTCGGTCACCTGGCGACATAAACAGATATCTGTAGTCATGTTATAGTACAGTACACACGAATACCGCTCCGAAAGCGGTAACAAAACGTCCAAAACCAGCGAGCGAGCAGCGCGACCAGCCCTACGAACCGCTACCGTAGCGGCCATATTGCTCACTACGTAATGATGATGATGTTAGTTTCGATTCTGCCACCGCCATCTCTCGGTCGCATACTTTAGTTCACAACGCCACCGCTACGCTTATTTCCGTTGCACTGTGGAAGGTACAGTTTCCCTTCTCTAAGTTTGTATGGGTGTTCTGTGCTATCACTTCCAATGCAATGCAGCTCTTGAAGTGTGCAGAAAGGCGCGCTCGTAACGCTCACCTGTTGCAATACGCCTCCCTCACACGTTGTGTTGTTTTGCTTATTGACGTTTGCCTAAATTTGGTGACGCGGGTAGTGTCATTGTTTCTTAACCTGTTCAGTCAAAAGCAGCAAGTTGCGACCGCCTGATAATAATTGTCCACTTTAGTTGTTTTTGTGCGACAGCGCTGGCCGACGGGCTTCGCGTCCGACGAAAGGACGAGCACTCTACGCCCAAAGCGTTCGTCGGCCTCCACAAAGAAAGTATGTTTAGTGCAGGGATGCGATTTCGACACCCGTACGGCAGACCTTTCCCTGCCTCGCTTTCCGTGCTGAAAGTTCGGAACGCCCACCAAGTCGTATGGCGGGGCATTTGAATATACAGCTGTATAATGGCCGGCCTCCGAAAACAAATTTCGCGCCTTTGAGAACAAAATGACGTCACTTCTGTTTTTAATGGATATGACATCACATTATTTTTTTTTCCGCCGGAAGTGTTCTCTTCTCACACAGATGGCGCTAAGCCCCATGAACCGCAAACATGGGTTCCGCAAACATGGGTTCCGAAAACAAAGAAGTTTAGAAGATAATCTGTTCTCATTGACACAGTGTATTGAAATAGCAGAAAAGGAACACAGGCCCCTATGGCTTGCCTTTCTGGATATCAAGGGAGCCTATGACAGTGTAATCCAAAAGGATTTGTGGGACATACTGGGCACTCTAGAGGTGGAAGATGGAGTAAGAAATCTTTTAAAAGATATCTATAAAAGTAACAGAGTGCTTATAAAATGGGAAAACAAGGTATCTGGGCCTATAGAGATACAGCAGGGGCTTAGGCAGGGGTGCCCTCTGTCACCTCTGTTGTTCATGCTGTATTTACAAGGATTAGAGAAAAAATTAGAGAGGAGCGGACTTGGCTTCAACCTTTCCTATTTCAAGCAGGGAGAATGGATTAAACAGTCATTACCAGGACTGATGTATGCAGATGACATTGTACTTATGGCTGACAGCAAGGAAGACTTGCAGAGATTAATGGACATCTGTGGTAAAGAGGGAGATAGCTTAGGTTTGAAGTTTAGTAAAGAAAAATCGGCAGTCATGACTTTTAATGATAATCAGGGCAGCGAGCATAGGATACAGGAGGTTACGCTGGAAGTTGGTGGATAAGTACAAATATCTTGGAGTGTGGATAAACAATGGGGCTGAGTACCTAACGGAACATGAAAAATATGTGACGGCTAAAGGTAGCAGAAATGCAGCTGTGATGAAAAATAGGGCACTGTGGAATTACAATAGGTACGAAGTGGTGAGAGGGATTTGGAAAGGGGTGATGGTCCCTAGTTTGACTTTCGGCAATGCGGTCCTGTGCATGAGATCAGAGGTTCGAGCAAGGTTGGAAGTTAAGCAGCGAGGGGTAGGTAGACTGGCTCTGGGAGCACACGGAAATACACCAAATCAGGGGGTACAGGGTGACATGGGATGGACGTCATTCGAGGGCAGGGAAGCCAGCAGCAAGATAGAATTTGAGGAGCGATTGAGAGAGATGGCAGAAAAGCGGTGGGCAAGGAGAGTTTTCAGTTATTTGTACATGAGGAATGTTGATACAAAATGGAGGAAGCTGACCAGAAAACTGTCAATCAAATATTTGGACTGCAGGAGGGGTGCAAACCAGGAAACAGCGGTTAAGAAAAAGGTTAAGGAAACAGAGGGGTCTGTGGAAAACAGGGATGCAGACGAAATCAGCACTGGGCACATACCGAACTTTCAAGCAAGAAATTGCCAAAGAAAATATCTACGATAATTCTAGGGGAAGCTCTTTGTTGTTTGAAGCCAGGACGGGAGTATTGCGGACTAAGATGTACCGAGTCAAGTACCAAGGTATAGACACGTTGTGCTGTGCGTGTGGAGAAGAAGAGGAAACGGCTGAACACCTCATACTTTTCTGTAAGGGGCTTAACCCTACAGTGCAAGGCAACGGGGCTGATTTTTTCAAAGCATTGGGATTTAGGGACAGTGAAGGCAAAATAGACTTTAAGCGGGTACAAATAACCAAACAGAGGTTATCTGATTGGTGGATAAAATCAAGGCAGGGGTGAAATTTCACCCACCACAAAGTACAAATTATGTTAATAGCCATGGCTAGGTGGCGTATGCCACCGCCCGATTTAAAGGGTTCAGCCTCATCCATCCATCCATCCATCCATCGCCGATGAACCGCCATGTTTTGAACGTATGGGCTTCTATGGAAGCTTCGCTACCAGGTATATCTACCTTGGTAAGAACGCACGTGCGCCATTTTCAGTTAGTGTGACGTAGGGACGGTAACGGTAACGGAGGGTGCGCCAGCCTGGTCGAGCCGAGTGTGTTCGCGAAGAACGGGTTATCAGAGTGCGCGGGCTCGTTTCCCTTACTGTTCCCTGCCCCGGCGGGCTGACCACCCGTAAAATGAGCATTTTTGGAATGTGAGAATGCTTTCACTAGGTTTAACAAAAGTTGTTGTCTATGATAAAATAACAGGTAACTGAGTCAGAGGTATTTGCTTTTATTGCGATAGCAATTATATGGGTACTCCAAGCGCATTTCTACCGTGGTCGTGGTCGTCGCTGTGAGGTTGCGTCTAAAGTCCAAACACGGTAACATCGTCGCCGCGCGCGTATGTGTTCCCTAGTGGAATTACATTTCTTTATTTTTTTTTTCAAGTCACACACTGAAGGTAAAGTACACAGCCCCCCTCGGAGATTTGACAACACACGCATTCGTGCCTGCATTCGCAGAAACTTACGCACACGTTTTCAGATTGTACGAATCTTGCCAGGGAATCCCTGTTTAAAAATTGTACAGTTCAACACTTCGATACTAATAGCACGTGGGTTATTGCCAGCGCCGTAATCCAGGTGGCAATTGAAACTGTAAACTTTAATTAACCTCTTCTGCTACGGGCCAGCAGGTCGTTCCGTTTTTGCACTCAAAGGCGAATTGCAGTCACAACTGCCTCTTCTTCGCACGAGGAAAATGCGAGAAGGTTTCAAGTTTTCTCCAGAGTCACTTGTGCCTCTAAGCGGCAGCATTTGCTAACTCAGCGTCAAGCTGATTTCGAGTAAAAAATACAAAATTGAGAGAGATAAAGAGAGAGAGCGGGATAGAAATAACATGCTTATTTTATGAATCAAGCTTAGGGAATGCATCACTAGTCTAAAATGCATTGAGCTCGGACTGCTTCTTGGGCACTCGATCGTGACCAGCCGAAGCTGATCCTAGAGGCTGGAGCTGGCAGTATTTTGCCCGACACTTACAGAAAAATGCCTCGAGTAAAGCGAGGCGTAAAGTAAAGTTAGCTCACAACGTGGCTCAGTAAATATTGATAACGTCATGCTCGCGCGTACCGCGTTTCTAGGTGGTTTCTTTCGCCGAGGGCGCTCGAACGCAATCATATGGTTCGCATCTCTAGTTCGCATGAATGCAATCCTTAGAAGCGTGGCTGTATGGCAAAACCAGTGTGGCAAAAACAACACTTGTGAACCATGGGGAGCTCCTAGTTAAAAACCGGCGCTGCATGGTGATAGACCCCGAGCCAAAAGCCGTGAAAATGAAGCTCCTATGGCTTCCTGAGCATTTAGAAGATGGCTATGTAAGGGAAGCGCTTCAGTTATATGGAAAAGTTACGTCAATCAAGCTTGAAAATTGGAGAGTCGCCGACATGGAAGACATGCGGACTTTGAACCGGGACGTCATGCTGTCATTGAATGATGGTGTCTCTGTCAGCGAGGTGCCACATCTTTTGACAGTATGTGGCATACAATGTCTTGTTTTAATCCCCGGAAGGCCACCACTGTGTCTTCGCTGTAATAAAGTGGGACACATACGCCGTCAATGTCGTACGCCTCGTTGTGATAGTTGTCGCCGATTTGGGCACTCAGCTGATGAATGCGCTTTGACGTATGCTGATAAGCTCCGGCATGGCACGCGTCCCCCTGATGAGGTTGTCCAAGAACATCTCATGGACGCGACGGAAGTCCTCGACGCAACAGGAGGTTTGTCAACAGAAGGAGCTACCGGATCAACGACATCACATGTGGCTGAAGGCACATCAGCGTTGCCTAAGCAGGAAGTAAGCGGAGTTACATCAACCGCGCTTCAATATCATGCACCACCGCAACAGGACGTGTCTGAAGCTGTGCAGACAGTGTCCTCCCACCGTCCTCAGCAAGATGTAGTGGATGCCTCAATCGTGTCGTCGCACGCATCACAAGAAAGTTGTGATGTGCGTTCCTCTGCCGTGTCATCGCTTGCTCCGCAAGAAAGTGGTGATGTGAGTGCCTCTGCCATGCCTGTGCTTGATCTGCAGGGCGCTGGGCCACAGCCTAGCGAGCATCCTACTGCAGGTGTGCCTGGTTCTGGTGCAGTGGCAAAGCGTCGTGTGATGTGCGAGACAAAGTCAGGGGATACGACGGAAGGCAGCGATTCTTCCTTGAAAGGACCTCGTCGTAAAGCATCTAAGAAGTTGGGAGGATCTCGACGATCAAGGTCCAGAAGCCCAGGTGTCACCTCTCGGGAGGCGTCACCGAACTCGATGCAACATACCTAAAACAATTGTCAGTAACCATGGCGCTGTCACAGCAGCTGAGCTTTCCAACTTTGAATGTACGAGGGCTGAGATCTAGACAGAAACAGGTACAGCTGCGCCGATTACTATCTCATGGCCGCTTTGACTTTGTCGCCATTCAGGAGACAAAGTTGGAGAGCGATGAGATGACCGGCAATGCCCTGCAGCCTTTCCTCACAGATTACTTTGTTTGCGTATCACACTCTGTTGGCCTTTCCGCGGGTTGTTTTTTGTTTCTAAAGAGAAGTCTTCCTTTTTCTGATCTCATTTATAACGTCGACAGCCAAGGCCGCTTCATAAGTTGCGATTTTCAGTTGCATGGTGTGCTGTGGCATTTACTTAATGTTTATTCTTTCAGTGATGAAGCTAATCGAGTTAAGTTTTTTGAAACTATGGGTAACATGCTAGATTGCGATCGTTCTGTCGTTCTCATGGGAGACTTCAATTGTGTATGCAATCCATCTGATCGTGCTCAGTCAGTGAACAGGCGGGATAGGAGTGCTGAAGTGCTAACATGCATCACTGATAACGCTGGCCTCATTGATACCTGGTCTTGTGCTAGGAGTTCATACTCCTACACACATTTCCAAGGCTGTTCCCATGCTCGTCTGGATCGCATATATGTCTCTTCAGCACTCCTAAATTGCCGGATTTCCTGTGAAGTGCAGCCTATTTCATTCTCTGATCACTGCATGGTGATCGCCCGGTTTGGTGATAATGGTCGCAGTAATTTCAAACCAAAGTGGAAACTATGGAAGCTTAATGTAAGCCTAATTAGCGATAAAGAATTCATATCTCGAGTACGTTCATTGCTATCATCTTGCTTTTCTAAGAATTTACACTCATTTGCAGCCTGGGAAATGTTTAAACTGGAAATTCGAGACATAGCAATCGAAATTAGCTCGATAAGGTCGTATGTCAAAAAGTGCGAAGAAAAAATGTTGCGAAAAAGCCTTTATAACCTTCATGAGCTGGAATCAGAAACACCTGGCACATATATAAATGAAATCACTCTTGTTAAAAGCCACCTTCAAAAATACGATGCTGAACGCTATAGAGGTGCTCGCATTCGCGCTCGTACAACCCGTGCCTTGCACTCGGAAGAACCAACGCGCCAGGCGTTACTTGATGAGCGTCGGCATGCAAATTCAAAACATATCTCAGATATATATTCTAATGGCGTGCTTGTGACAAAAACGGAAGAGATTATCAAAGAATTTCAAAGATATTATACAACGCTGTTCAGCTCAGCTCATACGCCAAATCCTGATATTCTGACACATTTCGTCTCCCTAGTTAACCCTCTCTCAGAGGATGATGGATCTGTGATTAGTGGACCATTTACCCAACAAGAAATAGAACTTGCCATTGATCAGTTACCGCTTTCCAAAACACCAGGTCTTGATGGAATCTCTGGAGAATTTTATAAAGCCTTTAAATTTATATTAAGCCCTGTTTTACTTAATATATTTACTGCTAGTTTTGATGAAGATTGCCTACCACAATCTTTTACTAAAAGCCATATTATCTTAATCCCTAAAAGTAGTGAAAAAGAAAAATTGCGGTTTGTAGAATGCTATAGACCCATTACACTGACGAATGTAGACTACAAAATTTATGCAAAAGTCTTATCTAATCGACTCCAGTATGCAATGGCATTACTTATTGGACCTCACCAGACTTGCGGATTAAAAGGCCGTTCCATACAAACAAACTTGCATCTAGTCCGAACAGCTCTTCAGTACTGCTCGTCCCACTGTGATCATTTTGCATTGCTTCAGATCGATTTAGCGAAAGCATTTGACCGAGTGAACCACACGTTCCTTTTCAAACTTTTAGAACACGCCAATGTTGGATCCGTTGTTTATAACGGTGTTCGCATGTGCTACACTAACTGTTCTACCAATATAATTGTTAATGGAAATCTGTCCGAGCCGGTGTATATTCTTTCCTCTGTAAAACAGGGTTGTCCGTTATCACCACTTCTATTTGCCCTTTATTTAGAGCCATTGTGTATAAGCATTCTAAAATGCAGTGACATTCATGGCTTTAACATTTTGGGCAATGAACTCAAAGTATTGGCTTATGCAGATGATCTTGCCTTTTTCTGCTCAGACAAACCGAGCATTGACAAGGTGCTATCATTGACTGAAAAATTTGGTATGGCTTCTAGTGCCCAGAAAAAATGGTCAAAAAGCTCAGGTCTTTGGTTTGGTTTATGGGGATGTACGCCGACCCAATATGCAGGTATAGAATGGACAACCGTGCCACCTAAATACCTTGGTGTACCTTTTGATGCATATAAGCTTAGTGCACATTTCTGGCGGGAACGTGTACCGGCACTTCAGCGCCATGCGGATACCTTTACGCCACACCGCCTTTCAATATTTGGTAGGGCGGCGGCTTGTAACTTGTTCCTGGCTACAAAAATATTTTATGTACTGCAAATACTTCACTGTGCCCGGACTTATATTCAATGATTTCACAGAATATTTGCTACTTTTGTGTGGTCTTCCACCTTTGAGCCTATGAGACGAGATAATATCTTTAGACCCGTATGTGCTGGCGGACTTGGCCTAGTGCATCTATATGTGCGACAGATTGTTTGGCGTTTCTTCTTTTTTCGAGATACTTCACACCCGATACTACGATCATTCATACAAGTGAACTTATCCAATGCATTACCCAATCTGGTAGTTTCATCCCAATATTCTGAAAGACCTTGTTTGTGGGGTTTTATGTATGAAGTATATTTCGCTGTGCAGTTCCTCATGGTTCGATTTTCTACTGAGTATCTCTACGCAGTGTCCAGAAAACAACTATACAAAGATTTGATATCAATGATTTTCCCACCTCCACTTTACCGTTCTACATTCTCACAAGTTTGCCAGGGAAAGATGTACTTAAACGAGTCCGCAAGATGCCTTTATCCCCATGTACAAAAACGTTTTTCTTTAAATTACACAGTGAAACATTACCTGTCAAAACTTGGTTGCACAAAAAAGGAATTTTTGTATCCACTGTGAACTGTCGCCTTTGTGATGTACCTGAGACTATAGAGCATTGCTTTATAAGTTGTAAAGACGCAATATTGTTTTGGGATGTGCTCCAAAGAACTCTCAAGAAAGACTTCATTTTGAATCACCATACCATCCGATACTTGATTGCACCCCACGGAGAAGACGTGCCTTTTGATATGTTTTTCTTAATTCGACTACACAGCTTATGGAAGACGCACATGTTAGACAGAAACGCTGAACCTGTTGTTTCGGCGAAATTTCACTACGCTCAAATGATTGGTCTTGAAGGACATGTATGACTTGACAGAGTTTCAACCGGACTGGTACCATCTCTTGTTACGTTGCTTGTCGTTGCCACCTTTTTAGGATCAAAGTTACTTGCCACTTGTTTAAGAACAAAACTACTTGTAGTTTTGTTCGTGTAGGGTGTGCTTAACGAGATTTTAGGCCATTTCTAGGCCATGAATATAAGATGTGTTGGCTGGTGCTTGCACGTTTTCCGCAGATAGTATTTCTCTCGCATATACATGATGCAATAAATACCATGTAAGAAAAAAAAAACTGTATGGCTGAGTGGCTACGGCGCTCGGTTTGGGATCGCGCGTACGCTGGTTCGAATCCCGCGTGGGCTAGATAGTTTTTTGTTCTTAATGTCACACTTTTTTTTCCTCTCTGTTTGCCAACGCGGTCGCTTGAACCCCGGTGCCACGGCGGCAGCCGTGGTGCCGGGCACCGACGCGAAGCGGCGGTCGTTGGGGTGTTGCGGAGCGCAGCGTAGCAACACCCCAAATAAAAAAATACTGCTCCAGTCAGGTAGACTGCTCCCTCCCTGATAGTGAGATAATATTTGGATCATCAAAACAGTGATGCGTTTATAATACCACCGATCCCAACAGCAGGCTAGTCACCACTAGCCCAGCGTTTTCTCTGTCAACGCCTCCTCCGTTCCAACGGCGGCGCTAGAAACATGGTACACGCGAGCGGCGCAGCGTGGCGCCAGCGGTCAAACGCTGCGCACCCTCTCCGGTTGCGCACCCTCTCGAGTGAAGCCGAACAGGACGGTCGTGGCCGAGTGGAGCTCAGCGCAGCAGGAGAAGTGAATAAGTTCAATTTTTGTTTATTTTTATTTGGTTGATAGAAGTGTTAGGGTACCCGAGCTATCTATATATATTGTTTTTCATGCTTTTTTAGTTTCTTGGTTAGTTTGGTAGGACGTTAGTAGGTAGCGAATAGTTCTTTTTTTTCTTTTTCTTTTTTTTTGGAAGCGGGTTGTGGCGCACGTGTTGCATGGTGAAAGCAGTGTACAGCGGCAGTTTTAAACCGCGTTAGGGAGGCTAGCGGAGGTAGCCGGATAGCGAGTTTGCCGTACGGCTTACCGTGGGGCTTTGTTCAGGTATTTTGGCAGGCTTTCTCGTTAGGTGGACAGGTGGACAATGGTGCGGCAGGCTAGGAAGGACAGGGGTGATGACGAGCTGGTGCAGTGCGAGGAGTGCAAACGTTGGTGTTATTTGGACGAGACGCACTTCGCCAGTTTAGCCGACGCTGATGAGGCTAGCTTCGCGTGCAGGTCGTGTGAAGGATTTAAGGGGGCTGTGCAGCGGATGGAAGGGGAATGGGCAGCCAGTGTGGAAGAGCTCAAAGGGGAGCTGAAGGTGGAGCGAGAGCGGCGAATTGAGCTCGAAACTCGGATCGGCGAGTTGCTTCACAGGGAGGGGGCCGAGGCCGTCCTGGTAAAGCGAATAGCTGGCGAGCTACAAGAAGAACGGGAAAAGGTGGCCGTGCTGGAAGAGCGGGTGGAGGCGCTAATGGCACAGGCGGCGCGTAATCCCGGGTCAGCTCAGGCGGGCGGCGGGGACAGCCCAGAGACTCAGGCAGAGGCATGCCATGAGAGCAGGGAGGGACGCCTAGGGGCCGTTGAACAGCAGGCGAGAGCCGGCGGCAACACGGCGGTTCCACAACTCTACAGCGAGGTAGTGCGGCAGGCTTCGGGTGGGAAGGGACGAACGGCAGGGAGCACATCGTCACATGTCAGTGGCGCACGGCGGGTGGAGAACCAGCTAGCGCGAACTGGAGGACGACAATCGCAGGCGGGAGGCAAACGTGTAGAGCGAAGGATCCTAGTGGTGGGGGACTCCAACGTAGCTAGGGTTAAGGAGGGCGTCCTTGCAACAATGAAGGCAGACGGGCGGGTGAGGGTGGAGGCCCAGTCAGGGAAGTGCATGGTTGACGCAATGGCAAAAGCTCAGAAGGTGGTATCGGACAACCTCGAGCATAAACATCTGGTCGTTATCCATGCTGGTCTCAACGATGTGCTGAAGGGAGGGAGCCAGAACCTAAACAGACAGTTAGAGGTTGGGTTGCGTAAACTCAAAGAAACCTCTGCGAATGTGCATGTGACCATATGCACAATCCCACAGGTCCGGGGCCAGGCTAGCGGGGTGGAACGGAGTGTGCTTGAGGCTAACCGGGTCATTAGGGGTCTGAGCCGACCACTTGGGTACTGCATAATGGAGGTAAACCGGGAAGTGTACGAGTCTGGCTCCCACCCTTTTGCACAGGATGGCATTCACTACAGTGGTGCGACAGGCGGGAGCGTAGGTAGTAGGATAGGGCGCCAAGCAACGGCTTTTTTTGGGGGACCCAGAGCCCTAAGACCACCAGTGTAGACGAAGACGAACCCAGAGAGGCCCCAAGATTCAAGAAACGTAGAATCGGTAGGAGAAGAAATAGACGTAAGCACCAGGGGCAAGGTCATTCTGACATAGGGTGCATTAACATGCAAGGTGACAGGAATAGGCTGAAGTGGGAGGAGATAGACGAGCAACTAAGGCAAGAAAAGCTGATGGTATACGGGTTTGTGGAGACACATAGGGACATGGAGCAACCTCCCTGTAATCCTGACTATGCATGGGAATATTCCAATAGAACAGAGGGCAGCAGAAGAGGGGGTGGAATTGGTGCATTCATTCATAAAAGTATGAACTGGCAAAGGGTCAAACAGGAATGCAAGGAGCATTTATGACTAAAAGGGAAAGTTGCAGGAGAGCAGACACTCCTTGGCTTTGTATACCTGTGGACAGGAGCAAATGCCAAAGAGGAAAACAAAAAATGCTGGAATGCATATCAAGTGACAATAATGAGCTAGGAGAAGGGTGCGAGATTATTATACTAGGAGATATGAACGCACACATAGAAGACATGGATGGGTACACAGACTCAACGGGCAACATGATGCTGGATATGTGTGAAATGCATGACTTAGTTGTATGCAACAGTACTGAGAAGTGTGAAGGGCACATAACATGGGAGGTAGGGAGCCTGCAGTCGACGATAGATTATGCACTAATGTCACATAGTATGCACGATAGGCTAAATGTAATGAGCATAGATGAATATGGCTCTAGAAGTCTAGGTAGTGATCACAAACGTATTAAGGTGAGTTTTGGAAGGGAAATGAAAGTAGGTAGGAGGCAAGATGAACAACCAGGTGGGATATTTTACTCGGAAAAGCAGCTTGAAATAGCAACCCAGCAAATTGAGGAAGTAATTTCAGAGGATACAAAAACAGAATGGACATTTGCAAATTTAACAGGCCTATTTGAGCTAGAGCTTACTAAGGTACGAGTCAGGACAAAAGGGAACAGAAGACGTAAACCCAAGAGCTGGTGGGATGTGGTTAAGAAGGCCATAGAGAAACGTCAGGAAGCATCCAGGGAACACAGATATTCAAAACAGAGGGGTGAACCAGAAGCTGATGTAGGCAGAAAATGGAATAACTTTTTAAACTGTAGAAGGGAAGCATCCCATTTGATCAATGAGAAGATCAGAAGAAAGGGGAGCCAATGGTTGTCAGAAGTAAACAAAAAGGATAGAAAAGCAGCGAAGAAATTTTGGAAACATCTCAACTCCTTGAGTAATAAGACTAGCCTAGAGCAGAGGTTTATAGTTACAGCTCAAGGTGTTCGACTAGAGGGAGATGAGGCAATGGAACATATAAGAACAATGATGACAGAAAAATTTAAAGAACGAAACATAGCATGTGCTCAATCAGGTGAGGATAGACTAGTCAGTGCAGTGGCTCCACTGGCACAAAGCGAGTGAGAAAGGGAAGAGAAGAGGGTTCCTAGTAGCACGTCGACAGGTCCTGATGGCATCCCAATTATGTTGATAAAGACATTGGGCCCAAAATCTAAGAAAGCATTAAGAGAGGCAGTGAGCAAAATGATAATGGAAGGTAAAGCCCCCGACGGGTGGAGACTGAGCAGGATGAGCATGATATATAAGGGAAAGGGGGACAAAGCCGACATAAACAACTACCGTCCCATAACAGTGACGTCAGTGGTTTACAGGGTGGTGATGCAGATTATAAAGGACAGACTGCAGGCATGGGTGGAGAGCGAGGAGGTGCTGGGGGAACTACAAAATGGGTTCCGAAAACAAAGAAGGTTAGAAGATAATCTGTTCTCATTGACACAGTGTATTGAAATAGCAGAAAAGGAACACAGGCCCCTATGGCTTGCATTTCTGGATATCAAGGGAGCCTATGACAGTGTAATCCAAAAGGATTTGTGGGACATACTGGGCACTCTAGAGGTGGAAGATGGAGTAAGAAATCTTTTAAAAGATATCTATAAAAGTAACAAGGTGCTTATAAAATGGGAAAACAAGGTATCTGGGCCTATAGAGATACAGCAGGGGCTTAGGCAGGGGTGCCCTCTTTCACCTCTGTTGTTCATGCTGTATTTACAAGGATTAGAAAAAAAATTAGAGAGGAGCAGACTTGGCTTCAACATTTCCTATTTCAAGCAAGGAGAATGGATTAAACAGTCATTACCAGGACTGATGTATGCGGATGACATTGTACTTATGGCTGACAGCAAGGAAGGCTTGCAGAGATTAATGGACATCTGTGGTAAAGAGGGAGATAGCTTAGGTCTGAAGTTTAGTAAAGAAAAATCGGCAGTCATGACTTTTAATGATAATCAGGGCAGCGAGCATAGGATACAGGAGGTTACGCTGGAGGTGGTGGATAAGTACAAATATCTTGGAGTGTGGATAAACAATGGGGCTGAGTACCTAACGGGACATGAAAAATATGTGACGGCTAAAGGTAGCAGAAATGCAGCTGTGATGAAAAATAGGGCACTGTGGAATTACAATAGGTACGAAGTGGTGAGAGGGATTTGGAAAGGGGTGATGGTCCCTAGTTTGATTTTCGGCAATGCGGTCCTGTGCATGAGATCAGAGGTTCGAGCAAGGTTGGAAGTTAAGTAGCGAGGGGTAGGTAGACTGGCTCTGGGAGCACACGGAAATACACCAAATCAGGGGGTACAGGGTGACATGGGATGGACGTCATTCGAGGGCAGGGAAGCCAGCAGCAAGATAGAATTTGAGGAGCGATTGAGAGAAATGGCAGAAAAGCGGTGGGCAAGGAGAGTTTTCAGTTATTTGTACATGAGGAATGTTGATACAAAATGGAGGAAGCTGACCAGAAAACTGTCAATAAAATATTTGGACTGCAGGAGGGGTGCAAACCAGGAAACAGCGGTTAAGAAAAAGGTTAAGGAAACAGAGAGGGGGCTGTGGAAAACAGGGATGCAGACGAAATCAGCACTGGGAACATACCGAACTTTCAAGCAAGAAATTGCCAAAGAAAATATCTACGATAATTCTAGGGGAAGCTCTTTGTTGTTTGAAGCCAGGAAAGGAGTATTGCGGACTAAGATGTACCGAGTCAAGTACCAAGGTATAGACACGTTGTGCTGTGCGTGTGGAGAAGAAGAGGAAACGGCTGAACACCTCATACTTTTCTGTAAAGGGCTTAACCCTACAGTGCAAGGCAACGGGGCTGATTTTTTCAAAGCATTGGGGTTTAGGGACAGTGAAGGCAAAATAGACTTTAAGCGGGTACAAATAACCAAACAGAGGTTATCTGATTGGTGGATAAAATCAAGGCAGGGGTGAAATTTCACCCACCACAAAGTACAAAATATGTTAATAGTCATGGCTAGGTGGCGCATGCCACCGCCCGGTTTAAAGGGTTCAGCCTCATCCATCCATCCATCCATCCATGTACCTACTAGCAATTGGAAATACGCTGCCGGGGTACAGTGGCCGGGGCCCGCCACTAAGGAGGCCAATCTGGGCACGTCCCGGTGACGTGTTCTTGCGGGGCAAGTCCATCCCGGGAGGGGGAAGCACGGTTTGCGCAGGAAGTAGCATCGGCGCGCTAGCCGTGTCCGCCATGTTGCCGTTACAGCGGCGGTTCCCGGAGATCGAGCTAAGCGCAACGCGCGAGCTGGGGGACGAGGCGCGGGAAGGCACTTCGATCCACACAAGTCAATGGCTGATTTTTGAGTGTGGCGTGTCCACGTATAGGTGCCTTGGCAGAGTGGGTCTAGGTTTGCTATGGATAACTGGCATGTTTCCACTAAGCTGCAGAAGGCCATTGCATCCTTTTCTTTGGCTTCAAGCTCCATTATATGGCAGTTGAAGTCGCCTAGGAGGAAAACAGGATGTCCACTGTATTTTTGTTGGATATGCTTAGTGATGCATTCAATTATTCTATTCCATTCTTGTTGAGATGATGTAGCCATGTATATCACGCATACATATATGCTGCGTTTTTCTATTTGTAGTTTGATCCACATGTGTTCTTGGCAAGTGTTTTGGTCCTCTCCAGTACAGATATTATTGGTGGTTTGTGCAAGGAATCCGACCCCTTCTCCACGTTTGGTTCCCCTTTTTCTATTTTGTCCATACCACTCTAAACCGTTGTGTCTATTGGGTTCTTCATCATATCTGAGGCGCGTTTCAGTTAGTGCGCATAAATCAATTTTCTGCTGACTGATTTAACACTGTACTTCTTCCGATTTCAGTCTGCGGCCGCCTTGCATGTTTAGTAGGCAGATAAGTTTTTTTGACTGCTTCCCGAGTTTACTTTTTGCGTTTTCTTTTTGGGTTCAGGAAATGTATGGGGTTTGAGATCCTGCGTGTTGTCTTGGCTTACTTGCAAAACTGATATACAGATGGCGCTCTCATCCTCGGCAGTTCTAATTGGGACTTCGCCTGTCTAATGCGTTTTGGACACTTGTGTGTCGGGGCAATAGCAAATAATGAAATAACAAAAAAAGGTGCTAGGGCCTTCACATTTTAATACAAGACCACTTATATTGCCCCTGGAAAAGCGTCTTCCCAGCAATGAAATGCATTTACGTTTAAAAGTGAAGCAGACTTTAAGGGGATCGGTGTAAGCTTGGTCTTTGTAAACTGGTTTTCCCACGTTCTGTGTTGCAGTGAAGCCCACTGAAAGCAAAAAAAAAAAAAAAAAAAACACAGGCCTGCGCGGCACACGCAGCACAGTCACAGCATAAGCTGGTGGAGCGGCTCAAGAGTAGCTCCAATTTCGGCACCACGCACACCAGGGTCTTCGCAAGAAAGTCTCTTCGCCTCGTTGTGACAAGAACGATCTGAACTGTCCGTCCCACGTCGATGGCGAGTTGCGCACGTTGCGTTTGCAGGCACGTTAACTAGATGGCGCCACCATACTAACGGAGACTGAGGATCGCGTTTCTTTTTTTGCGCGCCACGTTTGAATAGCATCTCGTCGTCTGCGCCTTAACTAGATGGCGCCACCATACTGACGGAGGCTCGGATCGTGTGCGTCTGCGTTTTAGGTGCGTCTGGATCGTGTGTGTCTGCGTTCCGCTTTCACAAGCGCGTGCGTGGCTGAGTGGTAAAGTATCCGACTCGCCCGCAGAGGTTCTGCGTTAGATCCCGGCGGAGATCGGATACTTTTTTTCTCATTTCCAGCGATAGCGGTTATGCAGAGGGGGCGGAGGCGGCATCATCGCGACCGGAAACGGCTATTGGAATGAGCCCATAACTGCTTATGCTATAAAATGCGATGCGAACGGAGCCCGATAACACTATCGCGTTCCACTCTTAAAGGCGTGGCTTAAGTGTCCTCCAATTTTTTTTTTTTTCGCTTTCCGGCGATAGCGGTTACGGTCGCGAACTGAAACGGCTATTGGAATGAGCCCATAACAGCTTACGCTGTAATATCTCTGAAGGCCTGCCAGCACATTTATTAGGCGTCTTTGTTTGTACTGTGACAGGAGACGTGACGGCGAGCGTCGCGAGTATCACGTATCCTGCGACAGTGGCCCCTTTATACTCTTTGTATGCTTCACCGCAATACATTGCTTATGTTTGGCCGCGTAGCACCAATGCATTGTGGCGAAGCTGACAGTAGGGAACCGGCATTATGCAGTGCTCGAGCCTTCTTCTCAGTGACTCCGGATAGAAAACTTATACACGTTCAAGAGCTTTTCGTCAATCTTTACGCCCCTTTATTGAATGAAAAGGATAACGTACACCTGTGTCCGTGAGTTAAAATATCGATAAAGACTCTGGGCCTTTCTTGCAGTGTGTAAACAATAGAAAACTTTATGCTGGAGCCTTATTCTGTAATGCTTCGGTTTTCGAAGAATTCAGTTTCGCGGTGGCGTCACGTTTGGGCGGTCTGCTGACGTAATTAGAGCGAGAGGAAGGACAGAGGCCAATCGGCACGCAGGTTTCTTTTTCTGGAAATCAACGTCACAAACCAAGGGAAAATATAGCAAATTAGGAACGCTTCTTGGTAAATAAAAAATAATTGCCGCCTGAATTCTTCATCTGCCATCTCAAACGCGTCTTTTCGGTGTTGAGGTCGTCGTTGCCTCTCACAGATGTTCACTAAAAGCAATAACACAGGCGCCACAGGGATAACCATCGCCATCATTTTCTTGGGAACGCTGACCTCGCCCATGCATACGGCACACACAGGCTCTGCACACGGTGCCTTCGAATCGCACCAAAGGGCCACTTCGCTTCGTAGCAGACAATTCGGTTTCCGCATGATTGACATGTACGTGAATATCCGTGCATGCGCCGAGGCTATGGCGTCACCCAGGCGGCGACCAATCGCCGCTCGCAAAGCGAATTCTTTGAAAACCGATGCGTTACAGAATACAGCTCCAGGTGTCCATGCTCCTTTAGGAAACTGCAATTCAGTGGTGATCCGGCCTTATCGAAACATAGCCGGCTTATCAGTCACAAAGTAGGAGCTGAATAAGAGAACACGGTAATGCCGATATTACACCTCATTGTATAGTGCTTAATTTGGGGTTAGCCAGTGTTAAAGGCATTTCACTAAACATTGAGACTATGTTTTAATACGCAGCACTCATGTGGCATACAGGAGAACAAAAGGTGAGAGCAATGTTTTGAGATGAGGCAGGACTGCTTTTATCTGTGTAGTGAAATTGTGTGTATTATTTCTGTCACGTCACTGCACTCACTTTTTGTGTATTATTTGTGTAACGTCACTGTGTCACTGTCTAACATTTACTGCAGCTTACAGCTTCTGTCAGTGCAAGTGCTCCTTTACTGGAAAACCTTTGATTTATCAAATAAAGTTACCATTTCATAGTTTAAAAGTTTTGCTCTGGTCTTTTAGTCTTTTCTGAATCTGGAATATCTGGCTGAATGCATGTGTATCAGAGTTGATCCTCCATCAGATTTAATGGTACATTTCATCTCAAGATAGCTGACACACTTTCTGAACCACAGGGTTCACCAGCTGCAGTGGCTTCACATCAACACAGGCGATGTGCGAAAGTATCTTTCTGCTTGAAGACAAGTGCATGTAAAGCACCACAGTCGAATAACACTACTCTTCCTGTATACATATACAGTGTCATTGCTGCCACTACAAGGGTGATATGATGCACTACATGTGGTTCAGTGCATGTGAGCACTGCAAATTGAACCATTCTTACAAGACACCTAACTCCTCCTTCGGCTCGCTCTTCTTACTAGTGCATTCTGCAGCAGCTGCTGCACTTGTTTCTGTGCATGTGTATACCCATGCACGGGCAAGTGCCAGAACAATTCACGTGATGCTCAGAGTCGGCACTAACCCTTGGTCAGTCACAGACTAGTGTGAGCAAAAGGACATAATGGCAATTGCTTCCTTTCATGCCATATAGCGCTGTGCCTGGCAGGCATGAGATATTTTCACTGTGTAAAGGCACTTAGCTAAAGCAGTGAAGTTTGCATGCGAGTGCCTGGTTTTAGTCCCTGCTGACATCCAAGTCAGACATTCCCTTGTGCACCAATAAATGTACAAGCACAGTCTCGCTGCCTACTATACGAAGCGTAACATTCTGGGTAACCACATTTTTTAGTATTCTTCATTACTATAGAAAAGTGAATTTCGCCACATCCTAGAATAACCCTTGACCTTTACTTTGACACTGTAGGTCACTGTATAAAGCAAAAGCTCTTGAGCCGAAAAAATTTTATTGCATAAATGTTAATGTACTTAAATAGCCAATGCAGTGTACTTGATTTTTACAATGCTCAATCCCATTGGTGGTAAGCTCGCACTATAGCATGCACAAACTGAACAGCATATCCAAGCAAGGAAATGGGTATCCAATCACAGTTAAGTCGATTCTCACGCTATTTGAAACCTGGGACAGTTTATGTATGGGATGGCCGATGGCATCCCAGCTCATCATAATCACCCTTGTAGTGGCAGCAATGGCGCTATATATGAATACAGTAAGAGCAGTTTTATTCGATTGTGGTGCTTTACATGCACCTATCTTCAAGCACAAAGAAGCACAAAGATGTCTTTGCACGTCGCCTGTGTCGATATGAAGCCACTGCAGCAGGTGAACAAAGTGCATGCACATGGCACTGGCTTCATCCCTTTGGAAAGCCATCCTCATATTGCACAACGCAGTGAAGGTGAAGGCCTTTAAATGAATGTCTTTACTTGAGTTTTTATTTACCTTTCATCTACTATTGCTAACAGAAATGATGTCTGGTGGTAAGCCAGACGCCTGTGAATGTTGCAAGGCACAGTGTCAGGCAACCTTTCATAATATTCAGCATAAAACCGCAGAAAGCAGCTTTCTGGTTTGTATACTTGAAATCAACATAAATGTAAGCTATACAGACTATATCATACTAACACTATACAGACTATAGAGGCTGTGTAAAGGCTGGCTAACATAACAGCTCTACACAGCCTGTACTGCTTAGAGCAGGCAAGTCACATTGGGCCTATAGCAGTAGCATGCCGATTCATGTAGGTATTACTTTAGTATATTGTGTGCATATAACGTTTCTTTGAAAAATATGTCATTAAGTTTACCTTGTCAGGACATGCATAACCACTTAAATTGCTTGGTCTTCAAATAAATTAAGTGAACACTTTCTGCATAGTAACTTTTATTCACATCAAATATGTAGCGGTGTTGACCCATGGAAGAGTACACAATACCGAAATTATTCAAGCATTCAGGACTGACAATTATTCAGGACTGACAAATTGGACTGTGCAACACAGACAATATAGGCTATGTGCAAAAGACTTTCTTGATGACCTAGTTCCTACAAGGTATTCTAGAACGAATGTGGCGGAAACTGATTGGAAAAGGCAACAAGACAGATGCAGCACTGACTTGTGACTGAATATTTATTTTGTGTGTGGCAAAGTATATGCATGGAAAGGATGGGGTTCAAGAACACGAGCAAGAACACATAATGTGAGGTCGAATGTGGGGTAGGAGTGAAATGTCTAAACTGAAGCAGAAAGCTAACTTTAAAGCGATTAACAGAATAGGAATGCTAGGGGAGCTGCTGTGCCGTGAAGTGCAACAACCACTTGAATCTTGAAATGTCTTTTCAACGTCCCATTAATTTCCACTGTTTTCATTTTAAAGGGGCAAATACATCTCCGGCCATTTACCAGAAGGTGCACATTTTCTCCAAAAGACAGTCCACTAATGCTAAATCTCTCTAGGTCACCAAAGCAAAATAGCATTTGATTCAGTCAATATTGCAGTAAGCTTCCAATTACTCCCTGAGTTGTCTACCTTGAGCAAGGCAGCTATTAGCTGGTGTAATGTCAGGATTTGTTTATTATTTACCGCTGTTGACCTGCAGATCCTGGTGATAGTTATTAACTGGTGTAATGTCAGGATTTGTTTATCATTTACCGCTGATGACCTGCTGATCCTGGTAATAATGTAGCTAGAATGCTTTGCTAGCACTGAGAAAGTGTGAAAAGGAAAATGATTGCATTGTTTTAGGCATCATGTACACTTGTGCACACATGCAGATGTACAGTAAAAGCTCGATGATACGATCACGGCTAATAGGAATTTCCGGATGATACGAATTTTTCTGTGGTCCCGGCCGAACCCCATTACTTTGCAACGTGCTAGAGAACGGTTGTTACGAATCAATTTTCAGCCTGCGTCGGCTGATACGAATAAACGCCGCCCCACCGACGGCCGCGAAAGAGAACAGCGCGCAGTCACGCGCTTTCTCTCCTCTTTTGATGCGGAGGCGCGGCGCCGGACAGCGCGGACTCCGCGACTGGGCGCGAAGAGTTTGAAGCGGTGGCGCTTTTGGTGCTTTTGTACTTTTCCTCCTTTTCTGCGAGCCGTCAGATGGAGTGGCTGCTGCGCTTCAGGCTGCGTTCTTCGTGTTTGCGCCATTTTGACTAGTCGCAGCGAGCTATGTCTCGCAAGCGGAAAGCACTCTCCTTTAAAGAGAAATTAGACATTCTTCGAAAGGTCGATGAGGATCCCAAGAGGAAGCGGACGGAGTTGGCTAAGGAGCTAGGCCTCGCAACGTCAACACTGAGCACAATTGTTGCACAGCGAGACTATCATGAAAAACGTGCTTTCGTTCAACGTCAACGCGAAGCAAGCGAATTCGAACATGCTTATTTCGAACATACTGTAGCGAAGTGACGCAGCAGTTAGTTTTTGGACGCATCAGCTCACCAGGGAGACGACGATGAAGGGGGATGAGCTCTGGCAGCGGCAGGTGCAGATCGGCAGGTACGACGACAAAAAGTAACGTTTGAAGAAACTAGATTTATTTAACTTGGCATTAACTTAGTTCATAAAAACTGTACACACATATTATACATGAAACGATGTCATACCGATCGTCGACGGCCTGCCTGACCGGCCTGGTCTCCCGTGGTGAAGTGGCGCCGTGGGCTGCTGTGTCCTTGCTCACTCCAAAATGACCCAAAACCCCTTCCTTAAATGTGTTTCCACAGCATCCACGGGGCCCGCGGACCCGTGGGAGACGCAAGCCTCTATTCGTCAATCAGGCAAGCCGTCGTGCTCCAATAGGGGCCAGAGTTTTGGGGACCACGCAGACATGGTCGCAACAATAGACCGTGAACAACAAAATTGGCATGACCTTTCCCCCCCAGTATAGCCACGTGCGGAGCGACCGCGCTTTACATGTGCACACACTCGTTCAAACCCGTTTCGGGATTCTTCAAGGTCGGCCGCGGCAGACGTTCTTCGCGACACCTTCCCCCTACGAAGAAGAGTGTCCCACTCGTTGTTACAGAGCACTTCGAACGTGAAAAGAAAATGATGGCTCTTGAAATTAAGTACATACATGAGGGGTTCGTGTAAGAGAAATGGAAAGAATAAAAACAAAAATGAACAAGCGCGTTTTAACAAAAATGGAAAAAAACCCGAACAATTGCGAAACACAAAAGTAACACTAAAGTTCATTAACTTGCGCTGTGATACACATCAGTGTCCGTGTCGTAAGCAGTGAATGTCCTCCAGTCGGAGTAAAGTTCAGTCACAGCGTCCAAGCTTTCTACTACGCGCACTCTGTCGTTGGTCTCTGTCTCACACATGCACGATCACACGAGGCAAGCCTCTGGTCAGCACTCGGCTGGCACTTGCGCGCACCACGACGAAGATCACACTTTTTCTTACGACGTTCGTCAACAGACTCGTCGTCTGCGTCGTCATCATTGGAGCACTTTCGGACGTGGGAAGGTTTTAACCACGCAACATTCACAACGCGATGTTTTTTTCTGGTTTGGTCCACTAGTTTTTTATGAGGCTGCAGTTCATAGGATTCTTTTCTGACGTCTTCCATGCGGCGTAGCGCGCCTTGTCCTACATCTACCTGCAGCATCGGTTCATTCTTAGGGACCACAAGGGGGTCGACGCTGGCCGTCTTTCTGGGTGAGAGCTTTTCGTTCTGGCAGTCAGAGCAGGATAGAACGTACTTGCTGACATGCGAGAACATCTTTGGCCAGAAATAGCGGCGCCGAACTTTCCCCCATGTGCGCCCGAAGTCGAGGTGGCCCGCCGTAGTGTCGACATGACAGTGCCGTAAAACCTCCGGCCTCAAACACGATGGGACAACGAGTGCCGTGCGACTTTCATGAAAGCCGTTTGCCCTTCTGTACAAAACACCATCAACTAACCGAAAGCTCCGTGCCGTTCTTTTCGTTTTCCTGACAACGGGCGCACTCGGCTGCTCTAGGTGCTGTATCACTTCCTTCATCCATGAATCTTCCCTCTGCTTTTTTCCAACCTCCACATGATCCAGCACGAGCAACGATAACGGGTTTTCTTTGCTTACTGGTGCGGAATCATGCGGAAGGTGGGCAAGCGTGGCGGGGTTTCCATGCTTGTAGCTAGAGCGCTGCCGTAACTTTGGGTCAGTCCCCTTTGCTCGGACAGGCAATGCGAGGGGCTGACTTTTCAACAGATTACAAAATGGTAGGCCGGACGGGCCCCCTATGCCCGGCCGTCCCCGTTTCCCGAGGGGTAGAACTGCTCATTGTGAGTAACGCCTTGCTCCCTCCGTTGGGGTCCGTCTTCTCGGAACAGTTGCCAGCACTGGGGCGCGAGGTGGCCGATCCAGCCGCACAGCTGGCATCGTGGTCGGCTGTCGTCGTCAGCGGAACTTCTCGGTGGCCAGTGCGCTGGAGGATGTTGTACGTCTTCTTCCATAGCCTTTAAGCGGTTCGATAACGAGGCTATGGAATCCGCGATCGCTTTTAGGTCCCTGTCGTGGTCTGTAGCCTCTCGCAGGCAATGACGCTCCGCCGCCGCGCAAGTAGCGAAACAGGTCGGAGGCGGCTGCATTGCTGGTACAGAGTGTGTCACTCCGACGGGAGGTTTCGAGCCATATGGGATCCATGACTGCGGGCCGGCAGAGAAATGAGTGCTGATTGATTGTGGCTGGGACGCACGGGTCATCAAAGCAGCCAGATTAATACGCTGCAGAATTTGGAGGAAGGCAGAGCAGCTGTCCGGGTTCGCGATGATTATTTTCTCTTGCACGTCCGGACGCAAGCCGCGCATTAGGTGCCGTAACCGATCGTCTTCCGTCATGGAAGGGTTAACTCTGGCGCACAGCTGCACAACGTCGTAATAATATTGCTCGGGGGACTCTGATGGCAACTGGGTCTGGTTTTGCAGTCGCAAATGGGCGATTTCAACTGAGTAATGACTAGTAAACGACGTTTTTAGGAGAGTCGCCCACTCTTCCCATGAATTAGGGGCACCCGTTAAAATTTGAGTTGTGTGCCACTTTTTTGCGTCCCCGTCCAATGCCAGATACAAAAATTTAACTTTTGTCGCTTGATCCCAGTTGTTCAGTGAGGCTACATGTTCGTAGCAAAGCAGCCACTCGGCGATTGATTCTTCTGGCGCGCCTCTAAGACTGGTGGTCCGACAAAAGGTTTAGCTTGAGGGGCGGCCATGGTAGTGATAAAAGTAGGGGCTTCGGTCATAGTAGAGCTCTCAGAGGTAGGTTCCTGAGGTTTGTTACCACGGCCCATGATATTAGAGCGTGGACTTCGCTACCCAGCAACCTCCACCACTTTGTAGCGAAGTGACGCAGCAGTTAGTTTTTGGACGCATCAGCTCACCAGGGAGACGACAATGAAGGGGGATGAGCTCTGGCAGCGGCAGGTGCAGATCGGCAGGTACGACGACAAGAAGTAACGTTTGAAGAAACTAGATTTATTTAACTTGGCATTAACTTAGTTCATAAAAACTGTACACACATATTATACATGAAACGATGTCATACCGATCGTCGACGGCCTGCCTGACCGGCCTGGTCTCCCGTGGTGAAGTGGCGCCGTGGGCTGCTGTGTCCTTGCTCACTCCAAAATGACCCAAAACCCCTTCCTTAAATGTGTTTCCACAGCATCCACGGGGCCCGCGGACCCGTGGGAGACGCAAGCCTCTATTCGTCAATCAGGCAAGCCGTGGTGCTCCAATAGGGGCCAGAGTTTTGGGGACCACGCAGACATGGTCGCAACAATAGACCGCGAACAACAAAATTGGCATGACCTTTCCCCCCCAGGGGCCGTATTCTGAAACGTTCGCCTAGGCGAAATTTCTTTTTTCGCTTTCAGGCGTGCGCCGATTGGCTGTTTTAGCAAAATTGGATGAGCTGATTGGGTGGTTGAGCCCGACGTCATTCAATTTGCTCAACCAGCCAATCAGCGCGCATGCTGATTTCGCCTAGGCGACCGTTTCAGAATACGGCCCCTGTACAGCCGCGCGCGGAGCGACCGCGCTTTACACGTGCACACACTCGTTCAAACCCGTTTCGAGATTCTTCAAGGTCGGCCGCGGCAGACGTTCTTCGCGACAATACCGCGCACCGACAATGCTCTTAGCAGCGCGCCAAATCACGCGGCGGCGCCTCCGACCGGCATTGCTCCGACACCGCCATAGAGCAAAAGCTCAGGTGCATGGAGGTAAAAAATAGGCCGGCGCTGGTGACACGCGCGTGGCACCAGCGAAGTCCAAGTGGAGAGCGCTGCTGCCACGCAATGACGTCACCAAAAAGAAAGCAGTTTAACAGAAGACATGAAATGCTAGTATTATCGTTTTGTTGTTAAATATACTTCGTCGAAATATATAGAGCATTTGATTTAATGCCGCGTTTTAAAATCGAAAATGACTGTGGGCGCCTACACATGCGTGCACGCAGCGGGGGAGGGGATCGCACGAGACGGTCTTTTCGTCGCTGTGGCTACTTGTGGCCGTGTGGTGTGTACTGTGTAGTATCAGTGAGTGCGAATAACGTTTCCCTTACGAAGATAATAGTGAAGCTTCGAAGGAACTGCATTGCATCCACAAAACGGCACCACATGTCGCCTGCTATGGATTGGCGGTTTCGAAGAGTCGTGTGGTGACACTGCGCCGCCGACTGCATGGTGCCGACAGAGATAATTCGTGTGTTGTAGCATGTGTCGTAGACTGTTGCTAGTTTTAGTTGTGACTGCGTCTTCCAATATAGCCGGATGCCTGTTTAGCCTTCGACACCACGTTACGGTGGCTAGATGGGTAACACGTCGAGACACTGCTCACGAGCTCGAAAACGCAGAATTGATGCGCGCCGCCGTTGGACGATCGATGTAGGGTGCATAGATATTTCCAATTATCACTTTGCAAGATAGGAGTGCCTTTTGTCGATAAACAAATTGTATTCACGCATTTCGCCTCCCTTTGCGCACGCAGAAGCCTAGTCAGTCTAATGACGCGAAAGTCTGAACGTGAAACGTGAATCTAACAGAAAGGCATGTCCCCGCCTGAAGGCAGTCAGCAAGTGTCTGTGACGAGTTTTAAGTGACTTACACGAGGCTGGGGATTGAACAGTGTGTGTAACGCTTCTGCTTTAGTCTGGCGAGTGCCCATCCCGCTTTCATGAACCAATTGAAATGTCCAATGTATTGGTTGCTGTAGCGAGACAGCAATTCCATAGCAGCAGTGAAAATTACCTGTGGAAGTAATAGTAATGCGATGGGGTTTTGTGGTGATTGTCATTATGTAGCGTATGCATGGGAATACAATCATTTCCACCCTGTGCATGTGTGTAGATAAATGGTTTATCTCCCGAGATTATGGGACAGCAGCTAGCTGGTGTTGTAATTATCTTCAGTGGATCTCTTACTGTACAGGCTATAACAAAACCTCTCTACTTTTATGTGCCTTCTTTTTGCAATTGTCTTCGCTCTGCAAGGAAAGCCAAGCTTCTCTAACTAAGGTGTAGAAGGCTTGTGCGACTTCAGCTGAACTTGAAGCAATCAGCAGGAGTCAAGCACATGTGTTGAGTTTTACTGGTGCATGCACCCTTAGGGGCTCATTTCTTATTGAAAACACTACCATAGCATTTTTTTTCTTTCTGTTTTTAATGTTGTATGCCTTAATAACATGGTTAGAATATAGAAGTACTTCTGTGAATTTAGGAAATGTTGTTCAATGAAGGCCCATCTAAGAAATGTGGGGTCCCTGACGTAATTCCTAATGCATTTTCGTACATTATTCCCAGTGGGCTCCTCAGCATTGCTATTATTTTTCAGTGTTCTCTCACAACAGGTATTGTTCCTTCATCTTGAAAACAAACGAAAGTCCTCCCCCTTTCTAAATCTGGTAAAAGCGTGCTTTTGTAACTATATATAGATTGATCTTTTTTACACCTTAATCTAGTAAAATGTAATACATAGCTTATAAGCATATTGTTGAATTCGTTGAATCACATAATGCCTATCTAAGTTTTAACAGGTACATTCGATTCGCCTGCACCATCTGAACCAGTTCACGAGATGCTGCACCCTGCCATTCGTTTCAGCGGTGAAGCAATGGTGACCGCTGAACCACGCCGTTCGTTTCAAAAGGTGCAGGGCTGGTTCACGATTTTGCTGCACCCACTCCATTGTCGGTGCTGCCTTGGTGCAGGCGTACAGGCGCGAGGCAGCAGCGCAGCAAACCACACAGCACACGGGCGTGAGCGCCATTAAAACCCCGCTTATGCACATCTGATGTATCTATGCAAGTGTGGTGTGTGTATTTATGCCCAAGAATTCGATCATATCTGCAGTTCAGGACCTCTCAAACTTACGCACTCTGTGCACATTATTCGGACATAACGCCTGCACCACCTCTGCACCTTGGCATTTGTTTCGAGTGTCGCACTGTGCCTGCACCACAATTTCTGAACTTTGCGTGAACCACTGTGAACTGGTTCACAGTGGTGCAGGCGAATCGAACAGACCTAACATGGCATTTTGCATGGATTTAGTACCATCTTGCCATTTATGGAATTCACTCACGGCCTCACTTGTGCTTTTGACATTAGAATCCAGTTAGATGCCATTTTTGTTATTTTTGTTCCGTTATTTGTTCTAACTGCTGAACAAGCTGAGCATTATCCTTAAAACTCTATATTACTTGACTGCATTTCTAACTTTCTCTTAAATTGTTTGCAGTTTGTTAGTTTCAACTCGTTTGATTCTGCCATACTAGGTGCCATCAGGTGTTCTTTAGGCGTCTGTGCTTGCCAACTTACTATTTTTACTTTACATAAGTGACCTTCCCAGTAACACAGAAAGTAGCGTTTGATTGTATGCTGGCGATTGTTTTCTATATCCCGAAATTAATTCTACTTATGACTGTCAATGCCAGAATTATTCATTTTCCCAATTTTGTGCCTTGTGTGAGGCTTGGCAGGCAGTGAATGATTTCAACAAAATTGTGATATAGTCCTTCGTAAAACATACATCACCAATTATTTCTATCTATTCAAATAACAGGCTAACTTTAGACAGGGTTTTTCAATACAAGTGCTTAGGCTTCATCTTGCCTTATCATTTATCCTTGTCAAAGCATGTTGATATTATTTGTGTTAACGCTTTTCATGAACTACTATAGCTGCAGCGAATGCTAAAATCATCTACCAACAATGTTAAACTTCTCATATAAATTGGGCTAATATGACCTTTTCGAGAATATGGTGGAGTTGTATATGGAATGTGCACAAGCTACCAACATTAACAAACTGGAAGCCGTCCAGAAGAATGCCATTTGCCTTGTTTACAGACAGCTCAACCGTTACTTTCCCCATCCAGTCACATTTTCCTTGAATTATCAATGTCTGTTAAACTTGCACTATCGGGGTTTGAAAGCCGGTATTGTTTGTTATGGGGGGCTTCACTAGCTTTGAAAGGTTAAATTAAAGCTACGTTTAGACAAATACAAGAAAAGAGATAAATGTTGAGGCTATGTTTGTCAGCTTTTATTTGTTTGCTTTGCTTGAAATATTTATAATTGCATTCCAAGGCCAACTAGTTTGAAAGTGAGCGCTCATTAAAGATGCCATGGGGGGGCTGCGAAGAAAGATTTTTAAAAATTATAGTGCCATTCGACTGAGAATTTGTGCTGTCAAATCGAGAAAGACAAAAGAGAGTTTTATGTGTAAAACTGTCTTTCTCAACATAATTAAAAAATTGAATTTAGATTGCAAATTAATTGCATCATAATTATTGTATATAACCAAGTCTTCATTGCAGACCTTCCTGCACATATTTACTGTTGTGACGTAAGCTATCACAATTGGTCCGTTCGATTCACCTGCACCACTATGAACCAGTTCACAGCGGGGCACAAGAAGTTATAAAAATTGTGCAGCTCAATTAATTTCATCGGTACAGGCACAACGCGACGCTCTAAACAAATGCCGAGGTGTAGACACAATGCAGGCATTATGTTTTGCCCGCCTGAAGAGTGCCATTTATGTCATTTTGAGAGGTCCTAAACTGCAGGTATGGTCGGCTACTGAGGCGTAAGCACACCTCGCGTAGCTTAGGTACGGCAGACATGTGTAAGCATGGTTTCAGTGGTGCTTACGTCCGTGTGCTTCATTGTCTGCTGCTTTGCACCAGCATGCCTGCACTATGTTTTGCCACCGTCTGTAGGGAACGTGCAGAAAAATTGTGAACCAGCCCTGCACCTTTTGTGATTCTTTTGAAATTAATGGCATGGTTCATAGGGCACCATTACTGCACCTCGTGAACTGGTTCAGATGGTGCGAATCGAACAGACCTAGTGTCATGGCTACTTGGGACAATGCATGCACATTGGATACAAAGTTTGGGCTATTGCACAGCAGCAAACATGGATTGTGACCTGTGACACCATTATGTAACACATTTTATTTATACTTCAAGAATATGTAATCACTATTAAAGCACAAAAATAAATGTATAAGATACACATGGCCCTTCTAGATATCTTAAATGGCCACTCAATTTGTTCCATGTTCAGCATTGTTTACCAGCGACCACAAGTGCAAATGCAAATACACAGTGCAAATGCAGCATTGTGTTTATACCAGATTAAGTGAGCATTAAGACGTTGCTTAGTGAAAACGTCCCTTTACACTTCTTGCCTGCAATGTGGTCAGTGTGGGTGCAGGCCTATCTTCGAAAAAACAGAGTCTGCACTGGAGTAAGCGTGTAGGCATGCATGGCACTCCATTGAAGCGTACCTTATAAAAAATAATGCAGACATGAGGATCAGTAGAATGTCAATCATGATTAATAGCCTTCACTTCATTTGCTTGATTTTTTTTCACATTGCTTGATGTGTGCGTATTGTTCTTGTATATATAATTGAATAAAAAAATTCAGTTGCAAGTCAATGCTCCTTTTGTGTTTTCACTGGCCTTCATACTTTGTGCACTGTTTCTAGTCTTTCAATAATGCAACAACTCGCCCCGCTCTCAATTCTCCTAGCCTCAGTATGGAAGTTTAAAGTCACGCAATAGAGAAAAAACACAATGTAGCGTATCATTGGATACAGGGCCATTGCGCTATCTACGGAAATGACTGTGCAGATAAGGCCGCCCGATCTGCTCATGATGGTCTCCACTCTGCTATTATACCTCTATCCAGAACTGACACAGCTGCAAGGCTTCGTTCACACGCACGTGAACTTGCACTTGCACAGTGGAATTCGACGGAATTTACCAACGCTCGTCTCCACAGCTTGGATCAGAATCTACTGCTCCATCTTCTATCAGGAATATCTGGAGCTGAGGAGACGCTTCTGTGCCACTTGTGGCTTGGCAGGGCCTTCACGAATGCTTACTCATTTCGGATCGGAATGGCCAACAGCACTACATGCGATAACTGTAGCTGCGAGGAAGCTATCGCCCACCTTCCCTGTGAGTGTCCTCGCTTCAGTGCGGCCAGGAAAGAACTTTCAAGAGCGTTAGACCTGACAAACGCCCTTTGGCGGAGGAAAGGATCTTGAGACACTGGCCGAGACCGTCCTCAGCACAGAAGGCTTTGAAAGCATTGTTGTGCTTCTTACGGCCTTAGAGACAGACTTTAAGCAGTGCCATATTCTTTCATTTTTTTGTGCTTTTCTTTCCCCCCCCCCCTTTATTTGTAACATCTCTTTTCTATTATCTTTTATTCTCCTTACCCCCTTTTTCCAGCACAGGGTAGCCAGCCGGTCAGAACTGGCTAACCTACCTGTCTTTCCATCTATTCTTCCTTCCTTCCTTTTTTAAAGTCATTTGTTAAAATGAGAATCCAATAAACATGAAAACTGTTTGTATTACAATAACAAAGCTTTTACTGTTTGAAGCATGCAGTTTACACCTGTTGGCACAGGAAGATTTGAAAGAGATGCACAGAGTATTACAGTGTACATCGCAACGTTGAACGGTCCTGTCTCACCCATGAATACTGCAATATCATCATAGGCATGCAGGGGTCTTGCACTGCAAGTCAGAGACACCTTCTCCAGGGCTTTCTTATTCTATTAACTGTCAGCCTCTTGCATTCATAACTTGGTTATAAATTTCTTACCTGATTTCCCATCTAAGTTCCTGCATTTCATTCTGCTGTTTATACCGAATTTTTAAGCTCCTTTCTTTGAATGAAAAGTGTTACATTCATTTTGTCTCAAGGTGTTTTCTAATGTGCCAAGATTAAAGATTCTGCCTTATCAAAGCTGATCCAATGGCAAAAATATTCTCAGCCATAAAGGGTGCTCATTGAGACATGAGGCACCATGTCCCATGAAACATCAATCAGTTTTATTTTTAAATAAAAGCTCATCAGTTCTTGCTTGCCAATCTACATCTTTACACCACTAAGCACCACATGGTCTTCCAGAAAAGAAGGTTCCACAACTATTTAAATACACACATTAAACATTTTTTTCTCAAGGTCACCTATGTTTCTTTTTTTTTTTTTCAGTTGCAAAATGCAAAGTAGGTAACGTGAAGCTTTAGTGCATCTGCTGTTGACAGAGCTGAGCTGACATGAAGGTGAAAAGACATACCTACACATATCAACACAATGTAAAGATATGGCTTTTTAAAGACATGTTGCACTGCAAAGGTGAATTAAAGGTCGGCAGGATTCTCTGGTAATGTGGCACACACAATACAGCTAGGATACAATGCAGATTACTTTGCATTTACTCGTATGCTTTTTTGGTGTTTTGTGGCATAAAAGAAAGCTGCAGAATAAGTCTGCATGCTCTAGTGTCATTTGTATAATATCATCAAAACTGATTTAATTACAATTCAGTGGTCCACCAAAGGCACCATCAGCCAGCTAAGCCATTCTTGTGAGATAAGGCTTCTCGGCTTGGTCTGTGCATATGTTAGCTTTGGAAATGTCCTTTCACACAAACTTGTTACAGGAACTGTGGTCAAGAAGGCAACAGAAATTTTTGGAAACTGATTTGTCCACCCCAGTATTTTTTTTTTATGGTGCTGGCTTTCTTGATGCTAGTTTGAGACTTAAGAAGTTACATCTCAGCATGCAAGCTGTCAAATTACATGTATTTCAGAGGAGCTAGACAGAAACAGCCATTTCATTATTCCCCACATAAAGGTCCAAAAGGCTCTACATGAAAACTATGAGATAAAATTGTGTAAATCCCATGCAGTGTGGGAATTGATGTTATGCAAGGTGCTTTGCAGGCTACTTTGCAGGCTATGCAAAGGTGGAGCATTGCTGTCGGGTGTTTCGAAATCAACACTCGTGTGAAACTTGCTTTTGAATCGCTGTTCATACGGAGGCGACCAACAACCGGTGGGTGTGCTGCTGTTGGGACACCCGGATCTTTTCATGTGAACCACCTGGTTTTAGCGCAGATAGTGTGAGATTTGGATGACAATGCAACGACCACGATGGCATCATGAACACAACCACATGTCTAGTGGCATGAGCTAGGTAATATAAAACTTGGGCCACTGGTTTGGCATAAAAACATGACAAGAGTAACAACCCGCATTATTCAAATCTTTTAATACTAACTATAACAAAAAATTCTATGCTTTGTTGCACCTATAAAACGACGTAAAAAATCACGTACTAACATAAGCATGCAAATATACGCAATAAAAAGCACATCGCAGCACAAGCAAAATTGTGTAAAAAATCACGTACTAACATAAGCATGCAAATATACACAATAAAAAGCACATCACAGCATAAGCAAAATTGTATTACTTATGCAATCATATTTTATTGTGGAAGCCATGAAAGCAGAAATGCCTGATAACACTTTGTTAAAGCTGAAGCAGATGTCTCGTTTAGTCCATTTCCTTCTTGGTGGAGTTTAATTTGCTGGTCATTGACGCTTGTACATATTCACATATAATTCCTGCCAGTCACAGCAAAAGCTGATGTCATTATGATTATGGCATGCAGTTTTTCAGCTCAAAGTCTTGCTGCTCTTTTTTTGGCATAGCTTCCTTCAGTTGCAGCAATAATATAAAGTTAATACGTGCTGGGCCAATGTGTAAACATTTCTGAACTCTTGCACGTCATCTATATGTTTAGTTCTCCCCTTTCTGCCCAGAATGATGCAGTTGATTTGATTTCCAAGGTTGCTTTTACATTGCTTGGAATTAAGCTTGGAAGGCAGCATTCTTTGCTCTTTTTCTGTCCTTCCCTGATTAGGCAACAAGTGAGAATACTGCTTCAGGTGGCGCAATGTTTGCTTTATTTTGTTCTCCAAAGTAATAGCAGTTGCTGGTGCTACGAACTTAGCAAGAACCTGGTCCAGATGCCAGCAGTCCTTTCTTCGCCCTTTCTTCACCTTGGTCACAGATGTTTGACAAAGCAAATAATTGGCAGAGAATTTGCAGCTCATGCACTTCCGCTTGCTCATGCACCAGCTTCAATGCATGCAGTTTTATAACGCTTGCAGCAGTTTGCCCAGGTAACATATTCCAGTGCCAACAAAACTTGTGTGTCCATATCAGCATCACTCCTTTCTCTGGTGTTTGGTCGGATGAAGTTCTGCAAGAGAATAATCTGCCTAATCATTGCTCGGATAGAAGACAGAGGGTGTCTATAAGTGTCTTTTCAGATTGATTTTCTTAGAGTCGTTAGAGCACGTATAGCTTTCTTGGTTGATATGGCCATGCACCCAGGATCTTAGCCTCTGTAAAAGGTCAACTTCTGGTACACTCCAGAAGGGCTGACACTGGACGTCAGAGTGGGTGCACTGCCAGAGGAGCTGCTGGATGGTTTTTTCGAGTTTACAGTGGTCACATTTAATAAAGAAGGACTGTGAATTTGTGAAGGCTACACCGAGTCGTAGGTGGCACAGCAGTGTATTGTAACACCAGGAGAGGTTTGACATCGTAATCGCAGCTGCAGTGATAGATTAAGCCTGCACAAATGATGGTTGAATACTCTGGAGTCTTCCAAAGAGCCAGCATGATGTCATTAGAAATTCATTGAAGTTCTCTGACTGTGTCCATTCTAGAAAGCGGGATCGTGTGGGATGATATGGCAGCTTCATCAGTAAGATGCTTGCCAAAAACGCTGCAATGACCAGGCATCCACTGGATAATAACATCACATCCTTTTCCAATTATTGTGATCCTAGATTTCTTGTTTGTTTGAAATAAACTGTTCATAATTCCCATGGTGCAGTGTCACCTTGCAGGCTTTCAACAGCCGTTTTGGAATTACTGAACTCTGTCCATATACATGGGGGGTTTCCGTTCAATATATGCAATAGTGGCATGAAGGGCGGGATGTTCCGACCTTCTAGACGTGGTCATATGCAACATTTGGAATTTAGCTTTGATCGAGCCACAACAATGACAGTGACCGTTAAATCAGTGGACGCGACGAAACCATCCATGTAAATGTGAACGAGAGGTTCGCATACACTTTGTGTAAAAGGGGTAGAGTAAGCTCCATTAAAACTGTTGATGACAGCTGGGCCTGATGACATCTGAGGCTTTTGCATACACCACGGAAGGGAGATGGTGATCTTGCAGCAGGTGCAAACATCTTTTTGAAGGGACGGCTGGGGAGTAACAATGGTTCTTGAAAATGTAGCCTGAGAGCTCTTCACTTGCAAGCAAATGAGATGGTGGACAAGCGAGATGGTAGATTGTCGAATATGTCCTCTAAGCACTTTAGTATACATAGCTACGTAGGTCGCAATTAGGTCTCTCTGAAGATGGCAATTGTGACGATTTATCTTTCAACAATTGTGATTGCGTTCCACACACAGTAGATTCAAGAAAAGGCTACCTCGACCTGGCTATATCGCCAATTTAACCAGTTCAGAGTTAAAGCTTTGCTTGCAGCTGCCTCCGTGCACGTACATATATATGGTGTTTCCCCTCCCCCGGTACAGAGTAGCCAACCGGAGATAATGTCTGGTTAACCTCCGTGTCTTTCCTTTACCTTTTTTTCTCTTTTTTCTCTATGGTGTTTCAATTCTTGTGATTTCACTGAAAGCAAAACCACATTGATATTGCAGTAAAACACACTTTTCAAAATGCTAAATGTCTCGTTAATGGCCTTGTGCTCAAGAGGGTTTTATTTAGAATTTTTTGTCCAGCATGCCATATATGTATCCCCCTGTTGTATTGACCAGGACAAAGACCATTTATTTGCATTTGCAGATGCTTTGTAATAGGGAGGCCTGTCCTTGGAAATTTAGTAGCCATACCACACATGACTAATTTGTGTTGCAATTAAAAAAGACGTATTCTCGGACCAAATACCTGAGCTGTGCGCACCCCACGAAGGAATGAGAAAATAACTTTTGTGGTAGTGCATTTCGCACGCGTGTATGTTTGTGTGCTGTTTCTTCGTTTTTTCACTTCCTTGCCATCTCACACTGAGCAGCAAATTTGCGAAGCCTGTGGCTGGGACTTCTCCAGATGCAATTAAACTTCCTCTCTCTCGAGAGAGGGAGTGGAGCTAAATGTCAAATATGTCACAGCCACGGGCAATCCACTGTAGTCATAGCTCATATACATCCACACGTGGGCAAGGGTCTTGTACGCGTTTCATAATGGTCGACAAATTTTCTTTAATTAGCTTCACCGCAATACAGACCTGTTATGCGGTGAAACATATTTGCCGGTGCCGTGCAGTGAAGCATACCGATTGAGATTGAAAGGGCGCACTGTTCAACTGTCACGGGGCCTATAGTAAGAGTTTCTTCATTACACACGCGTGTACACGTTGTCTCCGGTCATAGTACGCGCACTGAGTCATCCAATAAGTGTACCGGCATCCATTGAGAGGTGTTTCTTGCGTGGTTGTGGTGTTTTAAGCCGTACGTTGTTTCGCCCTCATGATTTCTCTCTGTTCGCGCCCTCTTTACACTCCCAGGCCTTTTTACACACCCCCTCGCTGACAACAATAAAACCGACTAATAAACCCGGCTATTTTCTGTAATCCATAATTGTTGCCTGCAAATTGGCAACAATTATGAAGATGCATGTTCAAAATGCGCGATAAACATGCAGTTTGAATGTGGCTTCGGTTATATGTGAAAAAGGCAGGAACTGCTTTCTGGTTATGTTCTTGGTCGGAGCGAAGGCTGCATAAATATAGACGATTTTGTAATAGCTTCACGATATCTCTGTGCCGCAGTTCTTTGATAGCGCAGTACCAAACATATAAAATGCACTATATAGGCACGTCTTTTCCAAACTCAACATCTACCATTTTGACGGAGTGTTTACACCCGCGAAATTCAGCTGAGAGTTGTGTTTTGTGGCTGCTTATTTTACATGTCGACACAATTAAGGCATGTTCGCTAGTATAGGAAATAAAGGTGGCAGTCAAGAACTATTCTGCTTTCTTTTTCCGCGATCATGTCAGTGTTCTGATGGTCTAGCTATGTTTTAGGTATACTCAGAGTTGTCAGTTTATAGTTCTTTGCCTAGCTGTCATCGAAAGCTTCATAGTTCGCCTTTGTGGAATATGAAATCGACGATTTATTTAATTGCAGCGTGAAACAATGACTCAATACAAACGAGTGATTCATGCATATGGAACGAAAAATGTTAGGCCTAACGTTGAGACAGGAAGAGAGCGGTGCGGATCAGAGAACAAACGGGAATAGCCGATATTCTAGTTGTCATTTAAGCGGGAAAAAAGGAGCTGGGCAGGCCATGTAATGCGTAGGATGGATAACCGGTGGACCATTAGAGTTACAGAATGGTTACCAAGAGAAGGGAAGCGCAGTCGAGGACGGCAGAAAGCTAGGTGGGGTGATGAAGTTAGGAAATTTGCAGGCGCAAGTTGGAGTCAACTAGCGCAAGATAGGGTTAATTGGAGTTCACATAGAGAGGCCTTCATCTTGCAGTGGACATAAATATAGGCTGATGATGATGATTCATGCCATCTCCGCTTTTCCAACCCAGCGAGCCCACAAAGGCAGCCCTGTCGGAATAACTTATTCTTAGTTGAGAATGAACCAATGTAATTGGTGAAATGTTTTCTTTCATACTCATTTTAATGACTCTGAGATGCCCCTTCTACTTATGGCTTAACCAGTGATATAGCTATTCGGTCAGCACAATTGGTCAGGCCATTTATAACGTATTACCACTTAGCCAGAAATCAATTGTGGTTTTAAATTACACCTTACTGTACAAGATTTTGTGTAGAGCAAGTTATTACAAACCTAGAAAGACTTGTAAATGCATCCCTTTAACAATTTTGTAATTTTTTAATTCAGTACAATACTTCAACGAAATACAACACCGCACAATTAAGTGATCGACAGTGACTGAACAAGAGAAGCCTTTGCCTGGAGTCAATGTTTGGGCAAAGGGACTTGCATTCATTAGGCCAACAACTGATTTCCACATAGCTCATCACTCCCAAGGGTCAAGGAGGATAAGCTGGTATGTAAGAGTAAAATGAAGGATATAGGTATAGAGGAATAAGAAGTGCTTGAAGGCAAGGATTAGCTCAATTGGGATAGTAAAAGGGGTGTGCTAAAGGTTCTCCCAAGTAGAGCAAAAAAAAAAAAAACAGAACTGGAAATGAACCATTGCATGCAAGTAGGCATCAACCTATTGTGGCAGCCCTTTAGGAAAACCTTCTAAGGTAAGGCTTGCCCTGTCACCTCTGTGGATAGCTGAAAGTATGTCATAATTGTTGCCCGTAATGTCCTGGCCATAAACAAATATAATCTGGAGGTTCTACTGTTCCACTTGCCTTTAATTTGTATTTACTATGATATAATACTACGTGAAAACACATCTGCCTTGATGGACAGCTTTTACACTCACAAAGCCTTTGCTCACCTTAACATACTCAGGCTTTTTAAGCACTATGTCAATTTTATTAGCTTTTTGTCGATGAGTAACTGTTCTAAGATTTGTTATGTGCAAAATTCACTTATCTCTTGATCGTGTTTACTTGTGCAACATCTCCCGATATTACACAGCATCTAATATTTAAGACAATAGCAGTTCTAGTGGACTAAGGATGACTGTAGCAACTGACGAAACTAGCCACATGAAGATATCTCACTTTTTCCATTCATACTTTCATTTCAAATTTAAGTGCTCAACGAGAGAGTTCAACATTTGAATTGGTGAAACATTAAAATATGGTCAAATACACTGGGTTACACTTATTATTGGATTGTGCCTGCATTGGAAAGAAAAGAATGAAACTGCTGCAGTATAGTAGATGGAACACCTAGCTCATAAACGAAGTCATGAACTCAAACCCTTCCTTTTTTTTTCTACAACAAAGGTTCTTTTGAAAGATCATTTCTGATGACTTAACTCTGCCACGCTAGCACCTATGAGTGATATATATGACGGCTAAATTAGTTTGTGGTACGTTTTGATATTTTAAGCTTGTGGTTTTTTTAAATATATGCATTTGGGGAACAGACTTAAAAACTTATGATTGTGCAGCTTTGCTAATGTTCACTTTAAAAAGTTATTCCGTTTCAAGGGTTCATGGCAACTCTATTTTTAATAATCAGTATGTTGTGGCAAGATAAGTGTATCAACGACCATCATCTTGCACTCATTTCTCTCCTTCCAAGTTGAAAAAGAAAACAAAAAAAAAGAACCATGCTCACTAATAAAAATGTGTTGCTTTTAGTGTATATTTATAACTAAACACGTCTTCTAAACATACTAATATGACTAAAGACATTACATCATAGAGCCCTTCTGGTTGCCTGAAATTTTCGAGAACTATATCAATATGAGTGCCCTTTCCTTTGCATATGTTCGAAGTAGTACTTAATGAACAGAATTGTGGAAATTAATAGGCCAGTGCTGATGCTAGTAAGCTAATAAATTTATCAAGAAGACATTGTTACCTGATTTGTGTGAAGCTAGTCTGCAACTCCTTTTTATAAATTTAGATGTATAAAAAAGGGCAACATTATGAACCTGATGATAAAGGAGTCATTCTAGAGAGAACCTGGTTCATATTTGTTTGATGGTCTGAACAGGAGCCAGAAATTTCAACGATGTCACTTGCCAATTCTTAATGATGTGTGGGCATGTCCTGATGTGAGGGCATGTCCTACATACATTATTCTTAATCTGCAACTGGCACCATTAAATCTATCTTCAAACATTAAAGATAAAACATGCAGGTACGTGGGTGTCAAGACTTGTTCATTATTGCCTTTCATTGAAAGCTATGACCTAAACTCTTAACAGTATTATGTCTAAGCATGTGACTTTACGTTGAGTTGAATTATTAAATGAACTAGTCTACCAAATGCTTTTTTTATTATATTCTACTAAATTATTCATTGTTTCTTTGCAAAAGCTACCCAAGATTTTTCACTGCATGCCTTGCATTCTTAGACTTTGTCCTTGCTGTCTAGTTTTGGAATTGCTGGCACTACATTGTTTCAGGGGTGCTTTCTAGCAAGATTGGTAGACTGGTTTTCCCTCAATGTACAAACATACTTACCAGACGTGCAGCTTGTGTTCTCCTACTAATTCTGAAATGAAATCCTTGTACCACTTTGTGTGGGGTGTTTAACCCTTACGTGCCTTAACGAGTGAGTTCATCCATGGCTTTTTGGTAAAATGGTAAAGACGAGCTCAGCTTATAAGCAGTACTTTGCATTTTTAGCAATGCCTGGATAAGCCAAAGATTTGTCTCAGTGCTTAATCAGGCTTTTGATTGATGGCAACGCATAATCCATGGGACAGCGGAAGTAGAAGC